>NC_090823.1:49924149-50041649 GCF_000390325.3 Nicotiana tomentosiformis
ATGTTATGATCATGGCACATGTGGACATGTTGAGCGGATTGATTGGGTGTTGGCACGAGATCTTTGCCGTGCGATTGTGATGATATTGTGGCACGAGATCTTGGCCGTGCGATTGTGATGATATTGTGGCACGAGATCTTTGTCGTGGGATTGTAATGATATTGTGGCAAGAGGTTTTGGCCGTGCGAATTGTGATTATTGTTATGCACGAGGTTGTTGCCGTGCAACGTGTGGATACGGATCCATCCCCCTATAGTCGCCCTCTCATGTTTCTCTCTTGATGGTGTACACGCGGACTGTGGTATCATGATTGTTGTGATTGATTGTGATGCGTAGAGTATAAGGATGGCATTTCACTATTGTTGTGTGGAGTATAAGGGTGGCATTTCACTGTTGATGACGTGTGGAGTATAAGGGTGGCATTACACTGTTGATATTCATGTGGCGGTATAACGGTGGCATTCCTGATCATGCACATGCGTTTTTTATGCTTTATCATGCATTTAGACATGTTTCCACTTGTATTTAACATGCTATTCTATGTCTCTGTTATCATTTGAAGAGATGATTTTACCTATGTTGAGTTGATATCTCCTGTTTTGTTGAGCTTCAGTATTGTATCTTGTTACACTCTTGTTGCCAGTTACTGGATATACTGCACAGGTTCTTTGATTAGTGAGTATCAAATGACTTGAACCTCGTCACTACTTCACCGAAATTAGTCTTGATACTTACTGAGTATATGTTGTCCCGTACTCATACTACACTTTTGCACGTTTTTGTGCAGATCCGGGTGCTGGAGGTAGTGGGCTTCGAGAGCGAGCTTGTGTCTGTTCGAGAGGATTCAAGGTAGTACTGCATGGATGTCGTAGACCCTTGGAGTCCTCTTCCCACATTTTTATACTATTACTTGCAGACAGTATTATAGTTTTGAAATTCCTTATGTATTCGGTTTAGAACTCATGACTCTGTATTACCTGGTTTAGGGAGTTGCATTATGTATTGTCGTTCCGGCTTATGTTTATAACTATTTCCGTTGTTTAATCAAACTTATTATATTATGTCTTGATAGTTTAATATTGTTAATGTGATTGGCTTACCTAGTTTTGAAGGTTAGGTGTCATCACGACACTTTGGTAGGATTTGGATAGTTACAAGTTGGTATCAGAGCCCTAGGTTCATAGGTTCTACGAGTCGTAAGCAAGTTTAGTAGAGTCTGCGGATCGATACGGAAACGTCTGTACTTATCTTCGAGAGGCTACCGGACTGTTAGGAAACTTCCTAGAATCCAAGAAATACAAGAAGTCCAAGAATTCATTTAAGATTAGGATTTCTTTTCCATAGAGATTAGGATTTCGTATTCCCTCTTTTAGTAGAATTATATTTGAAGTTCTAGTCAAACTAGGATTGTTAGTTGTATTTCATTCCTAATAGAATTTCTTTTCCTATTTTAGTTAGAATAGGCTTTTCATAATTTTATTCTTATTCTAGCTTAATTAGGATTAGTTCTCCTTAACCTAATCAATTTTATTCATTGTAAGGCCTATTTAAATAGCTCAATATACTGAAAATAAAAATTGATGATTAGTTTCTTTGAGCATTAGCTTCAAAAACGTGATTGACTAATTTTTTTCCTCTTCTTCGCTTATTCAACGTTTCTTGTTTGGTGAAACAATGAACAAGATAGCATCGTGCGGATTTGTTTATTCCAAAGTTTGAACCTTTACCTTTCTATTTTCTTACATATGGTGAGGACACGATCTGCGGGATCAGCGGAGCAGGCACCTGTGCCCCATGTTAGAGCCGCGAGAGGACGGGGTCGAGGTAGGGCATGCGCCGCAACTAGAGCCCTTGCTAGAGTAGCAGTTGTGGAGCCACTAGTAGCTCCAGTTGAGGAGCAGGAGCCCGATCATGTTGAGCAGGTGGGACCCGCTCGGGCAACTGAGAGGCCTATTGCTACACCTGGACTTCAGGAGACTTTGGCTTACTTTATGAGTATGTTCGAGAGCTTGGCCAGGCAACGTTGATCCGATTGCACCAGCTACTTCACAAGCTGGGAGAGGAGCCCAGACTCCCGCCGCACGTACATCAGAGCAGCTGGCTCATGTTAGTCAGACACCGGTTGTTATGAGGGTACAGCCAATAGTTGCAGTACAGCCCGAGGTAAGGCCAGTCGTGTCTTCTGAGGAGTAGAGGAGGTTGGAGAGGTTTTAGAGACTTCCCCTTCCCTATTTCGGTGAAGGGGCTTCTCAGGATGCACAAGGTTTCTTAGATCAGTGTCATCGAATTCCGCGTACTTTGGGTTTGGTGGAGTCGAACGGGGTCGACTTTACCACTTTCCAATTGACGGAGCCGCATACAGATGGTGACAGACTTTTGACACGAGTAGGTCAGCTGGCACAGCACCACTTACGTGGTCGAAGTTCTCCGATCTTTTCTTGGGGGTGGGGGGGGGGTGGGGGTTATCCCACAAAAGGATATGATTGTGATGCAGTATGATATAAGGTTAACAGAGCTATCACGCTATGCAGCTCCTTTGGTTTCTGCTAAAAGAGAGAGAGTCTGTAGATTTGTTGATGGACTCACAAATAGCCTTAGATTTGGGATGGCATGGGAGATGGAGATTGAGACTACATTTCATCAGGCTATGGAGATTGCTAGGCGGCTAAAGAGTATTCGCAGAGGCAAGAGAGGGAGGATAGGGAGGTCAAGAAGCCTCGTGGTTTTGGAGGATTTAGTGGCTCCAACTCTGGGGGCAAGGTTCGTCATGATAGAGGCTTTGTCAGTCGACCAGTTCGGTCCGCACTTCAGGTTTCACGTAGTGCTCCAGCTAGCCATGGATCTCAGGTCGCACTGGACATTCATCTTTCAGTGCACCTCCTGCACAAGGTTCTTCAGCGGTTATTCCAGTCATCCGAGGCAGACTCGGTTTCAGCAGCCACGTCAACAGAGAGGTTGTTCTGAGTGTGGTGATACTAGGCACATGATGAGAGATTGTCCCAGTCTTCGGATGGGTGTACCTTAGCAGGGTACTCAGACTATGATTCCCGCTCCAAATGCTACTCCACCTGCACAGCCAACTAGACGTGGAGGACAGACGGGTAGAGGTCGTCCTAAAGGGGGAAGCTAAGCCCGATTTTATACTTTTCCTGGTAAGACCGAGGCCGTCGCATCAGATGCAAACATTGCAGGTATTGTTTTGGTCTATTATAGCGATACCTCAGTATTATTCGACCCGGGTTCTATTTTTTCTTATGTGTCATCCTACTTTGCTTCATATTTGGATATGTCTCGTGATTCTTTGGATACTCCTATTTATGTGTTTACACCCGTTGGGGATTCCATTGTGCTCGATCGTGTTTACCGTTCTTGTGTGGTTTCTATTGGGGGCTATGATACTAGGGTTGATCTTCTGTTGCTTAATATGGTGGACTTTAACGTGATTTTGGGTATGGACTGGTTATCTCCATACCATGCTATCCTTGATTGACACGCTAAGATCGTGACGTTAGCCATGTCGGGGTTGTCGAGGTTGGAATGGAGGGGTTCGCTTGGTCACATTCCTGATAGGGTGATTTCTTTTCTGAAGGCTTAATGGATGGTTAAGAAGGGGTGCTTAGCGTACTTAGCCTTTGTTAGAGATGTCAGTGTTGATACTCCTACAGTTGATTCAGTCCCCGTGGTGAGAGAGTTTCCATATGTGTTTCGTGCAAACCTACCAAGCATGCCACCCGATAGGAATATTGATTTTGGTATTGATATGGTACCGGGCACCCAGCCTATATCTATCCCACCGTATCGCATGGCTCTAGCAGATTTGAAGAAAATAAAGGAACAGTTGCCGGAATTGTTAGATAAAGGTTTCATCAGGCCGAGTGTTTCATCTTGGGGCGCACCGGTACTATTTGTGAAGAAGAAAGATGCCTCCATGAGAATGTGCATAGACTACAGGCAATTGAACAAGGTTACCACCAAGAATAAGTATCCACTACCGCACATTGATAGTTTATTTGATCAGCTTCAAGGTGCTAGGGTGTTCACCAAGATTGACTTGAGATCGGGGTACCATCAGTTGAAGATCAGGGTTTCGGACATTCCTAAGACGGCTTTTAGGTCTCGTTATGGACATTACGAGTTCTTGGTGATGTCTTTTGGTTTGACTAATGCCCCAGCATTCATGCATTTGATGAACAGTGTGTTCCAGCCTTATTTGGATTCTTTTGTCATTGTGTTTATTGATGATATCTTGGTATATTCCCGTAGTAGGGAGGAACACGAGCAACATTTGAGAATAGTGCATCAGGTTCTGAAGGAAAAGAAGTTATATGTCAGATTCTCTAAGTGTGAGTTCTGGTTGGACTCGGTGGCTTTCTTGGTCCACGTGGTGACTAGTGAGGGGATCAAGGTGGATCCGAAGAAGATTGAGGCAGTTTAGAGTTGGCCCAGACCTTCTACAGCCACGGAGATCAAGAGTTTTCTAGGTTTGGCTGGTTACTATCGTTGCTTCGTGGAGGGTTTCTCGTCTATTGCAACTCTATTGACTAAGTTGACGAAGAAGGGTGCTTCATTCAGGTGGTCTAACGAGTGTGTTGAGATCTTTCAGAAGCTCAAGACTGCTTTGACTACAGGTCCAATTTTGGTGTTGCCTTCAGGATCAGTTCATATACAGATTATTGTGATGCTCGCGTATTGGTCTCAGGTGTATGTTGATGCAGGACGGTATGGTGATTGCCTGTGCTTCGCGTCAGTTGAAGCCTCATAAGAAGAACTATCTGGTGCATGATTTGGAGTTAGCAGCTATTATACACGCGCTTAAGATTTGGAGGCATTACTTATATGGCGTGTCTTGTGAGGTGTATACGGGTTATCATAATCAGAGTCTCTAACATCTGTTTAAATAGGAAGATTTGAATTTGAGGCAGCGGAGGTGGTTGGAGCTGTTGAAGTATTATGATATTACTATTCTCTATCATCCGGGGAAGGCCAATGTGGTGGCAGACGTCTTGAGCAGGAAGGTTGACAGCATGTGAGTTTAGCATTCATTCTAATGTGGAGAGACCTTTAACTATGGATGTTCAGACATTGGCCAATAAGTTGGTGAGATTGGATATTTCGGAGCCGAGCAGAGTCCTTGCTCATATTGTATCTCGGTCGTCTTTGTTTGAGCGCATTAAGGCTCGCTAGTATGATGATCCCCACTTGCTTGTCCTTAAGGACACAATGCAGCACAGTGATGCTAAGGAGGTGACTATTGGTGATGGAGTATTGCGACTTCAAGGTCGAGTTTGTGTTCCTAATGTCGATGGCTTGAAAGAGTTGATTCTTGAAGAGGCTCATAATTCGCGGTATTTCATTCATCCAGGTGCCACGAAAATGTATCTGACTTAAAGTAGCATTATTGGTGGAGGATGATGAAGAAGGACATTGTTGAGCATGTTTCTAGGTGTTTGAATTCTCAACAGGTCAAGTATGAGCATCAGAAACCGGGAAGTTTGCTTTAGAAGATTGATATAACGGAGTAAAAGTGGGAGCGCATTACTATGGATTTTTTGGTAGGGTTGTCACGCACCTTGAGGAAGTTTGATGCCATTTGGGTTATTGTGGATCGATTGACCAAGTCGACACATTTCATTTTGGTCATGACTTCCTACACTTCAGAGCAGTTGGGTATGATCTACATCCGAAAGATTGTTCGCTTACATGGTGCACCTGTTTCTATCATCTCAGACTGTGGCACTCAGTTTGCTTCGCACTTTTGGAGGGCGGTTTTGCGTGAGTTGGGCACGCAGATTGAGTTGGGTACTGCATTTCACCCTCAGACGGACGGGCAGTCCGAGCGAACCATTCAAATCTTGGAGGATATGTTGAGGGCAAGCACCATTGATTTCGGAGGCCAATAGGACCAGTTTATACCTTTAGTGGAGTTTGCCTACAACAATAGCTACCGATCGAGTATCCAGATGGCTTTATATGAGGCCTTATACGGGAGGTGATGTCGTTCTCCGGTTGGTTGGTTCGAGCCCAGCGAGGCTAGGTTATTGGGCACAGACTTGGTTCGTGATGCTTTGGAGAAGGTGAAGTTGATTCAGGAGAAGCATTGCATAGCCCAGTCCAGGTAGAAGAGTTATACGGATCGGAAGGTTCGTGATGTAGCTTTCAAGGAGGGTGAAAAGGTTCTTCTTAGAGTTTCGCCTATGAAGGACGTAATGAAGTTTGGGAAGAAGGACAAGTTGAGCCCGAGGTTTATTGGTCTTTTTGAGGTGTTGAAGAGAGTTGGCGAGGTTGCTTCGATGCCATATTTATGGCGCATAATTTGAGAGAGAGGGAACACATTGTCGTAAGCTGGTGTTAGCTTTTATTCTTTTTGATAAGGTAAGGTATAAGAGTTACTGTTTATTCTAATTGTACTGTTGGTGTAAAAGAAAGATCTATACACATAGTATCCATTGACCTAGAGAAAGCATATGATAGAGCACCAAGAAAGGTCCTTTGATGGGTGATGAAGAAAAAACAAATTCATATACATATATAAATGTCATAAAGGATAAGTATGAAGGAGTCGTCACTAGTGTGAAAACCGTAGTAGGAGTTACAAAGGGATCAACATTGAGCCCTTACTTGTTTACCTTAGTTAAGAATGATCTAACTCATACAACACAAGATGATGTCCCATGGTGTACCAAGAAAGGTCCAATGGAAGAAAAAGATCTATAGGTGATACCTATTAGTTGGGATATTTTAGTCATGTTAGTACATTTACTTTAGGTTTTATGTTTTCTAGGAGTCTTTCAATCCTATTTGAACTTCTAGTACTAATTATTATGTTATTATTATTATTGTTGCTGCTGTTATTATTGTAATTATGTAATATGGGTCTATTCCTCTTTGCACATAGAGTTGGATTATTTGGAAGCTAGTAGTTAAATTACTTGTAAATTTCATTACCATCTTAGAGCCCGTTTGGACATAAGAATTTTTTCACTTTTTTGTGTTTGGCCATAAAATTTTCAATTTTCGCTTGAAGATAGAATTTTGGAATTTTTCGAAAATTTTAAAAAACTCAGATCACTCACAAAACTTCAAAAACAACCCAAAATTATATTCATGTCCAAACACAACTCTAATTTTCAAATACCATTTTCACTTGAAAAAAGTTTCACTTTTTTTTGAAATTTTACAATTCTTATGTCCAAACGCCCACTTAGTGCAATCACAATGAACTGATTATTTGATTTATCAAAAGAATTCACATAAGACAGACATTACTAGAGCTAATGCCAAACATTCAAAGTTGCTACACTGTCACAAACTAAACATTGCATTATGTAAAATCTTGTCATCATGAAGCGGCCAGTTTCAACATTATTCTGATAAAGCAATTGACTTTTACAATAAATCAAACAACTGATTTGGGTTTGAAATAAGATGAATTAAGAAGAAGAAAAAACCTGGAGGATGGGATTAGGACGATCACAACAATAGTACTCGACGCAGAAGAGTGCATCGGAACCTCTTTGACCAAAAACAGCACCCACAAACCGGCTGAAAATTCAAAATTAGGGCTAAAATTACAAAGTATCGGGCCCGAAACAAGCAAGAATTATATGAATAAAATAAATACCGGAAATAATCGCAGACACCAAAGGTGAGGAAGAAGTGGATTTTTTGAATGAAAGTGCCATCGAAGATAGGCCATTGGCCGCAGAGGAAAGAAACCAATACTAGGAGTGTCACGACGCCGTGGATTACAAGAAGCCATTCCACCTCCATCTGTGTTTGTTTGTGCGTGCCCTCTTCCACTCGGCATTAACAGCTTTCCATTTTTTCTTTGACTAGTATAAAGGCAGGGGCGATGCCGCTGGATCCTATCTCAATGCCAAATACAGAAGTGGCCCCTTAAACTTGCCAATATTTTTCATTTAGACATTAAGAGTTGCAACTATTGAACAACTAAACCTGTGTTAAACTATACCTGTCAAACACACATTACTCACATGGCATGGTAAGTGTACTCCACTTAATTTAGGCGCCTCAGAAGCCATATCTTTTCAAAAATATATTTTTCTCTCTCATTCTTTTTTATTTTCTCTTCCGGCCCCTCCTACATCGCCCACCACCAACGAAAGCTCGTCAGCCGATACCATTTGACTTTTTAAAGGTGTTTATCCTCAAAATCGGATAACAATTGAATTTATATGCGGTTTTAAGGATACATGATATAGCTTGATACAAATTAAGAAAACAGATTAATATCGAAATTGACGATAAAAAAATAAATGCAAACCACATAAATTGAACAGTCTTGGCCTTCAAGTTCGATCACCCTCGAACCAAGAAATACCTCAACTGATGTAAGAATATAATAACAAGATGATAAAGGCTAGAAATAACAATATATTGCTTTGTGCTTCGTATTGCAATATCGCTTACAAATGATCAGACCCCCATTTTATAGCAAGGGAGTTCTACTCTTGATACAATTCCATATAAGGTAAAAAATCTCATAATTTGCTAATTAATAGGCCTCTCCTTGATACGTGCCGGGATTTTCGCCGTGATCCCCAACCGATCGCGTATACTTCGGCCTTCTGTTATTCGGCTCTGCAAATTTCCCTCGTGGTCCCAGGGTCACGAGCTCAATGATTTGACTTCGCCCCCTTGGTTCGATATAACCCGAGATCGAACTTTAACCTGCCACGCTTCAGTCTTGATTGGTCACACAATAGGCGAACCCGGTTTCGACCGTATACATATAGTCCCCTCATTTTTCAGAGAGAAGGTGACGAGAAACGATATGAACTTCCGAATCCCGCTTCGATGGATCATGATGTAAGCGACAAACGGTTACTGAAACATCCGATCATGACATAAGCGACAAATGGTCACCGAAACATCCCGTCGGTCCAGTTACCAAGGCATTAAATGCCTGTTAGTTGTTGGTCAGCCACTACGGGTTTTGAACCGTCATTAGCAGACTATAAATACCCCAACTTTCATTCATTCAAACTTTACGTTCAAAGCTCATTCTATTCTTGTTCTTCAAAAATCCCTTCACTCTCCAACTTTTATACCTAGATTTCTTGAACCTTTTGCAAACCACTAAGCGTACCTTCTTAGACAAGAGTGGGTTGCTCTAGTGGTAAGCACCATTCACTTCCAACCAAGAGGTTGTGAGTTCGAGTCATCCCAAGAGTAAGGTGGGGAGTTCTTGGAGGGAGGGAGCCGAGGGTCTATCGGAAATAGCCTCTCTACCCCACGGTAGGGGTAAGGTCTGCGTACACACTACCCTCCCCAGATCTCACTAGTGGAATTATACTGGGTTGTTGTTGTTGTAAGCGTATCTTCTTAATTTTCTCTTCTTCATCTCTGCACTAAAATGGCGAAAACTTCTAAGACTATCCCACAAAAGGAGGTCGCCTCCTCATTACGACCCACCGGCGACGGGACTATGGCGGAACCACACATTGAAGGGTTTGTTCCTGCAGGGTACCCGACCGTTGCTGATTTTAAGGTCGAAAAAACTTCTTCGGTAATGGGTCGATGCGAGCCGGTCTCGAGATATATATGTACGATCACCGATGATCTCCTCTCTAAGATCAAAGAGGGTTGCAACTGGGCCGACAAGCAAGTGGTGGTGCCTTTGCCTGAGGAAGCAATTACTACCCACGTGGGGGGTGTTTTAAGTATTTACACTTACCCCTTTACGTTGGGTCCCTTAGACCCGGTCATTATCTCCTTATGCAAGAGGTACGAGGTGACCCTCGGTCAAATTCACCCCTCCTTTTGGAGAATAGTGACTCTTCTCCGCTCTTTTGTAAACAAAATCGATGGGTGTCCCTTCACCCTCGATCATCTTATGCGCCTGTACAGTCCCCGACTCTATCGAGGGGGATTAATGAAACTTGCTCGCCGGGCCAGTAGGGCCCCATTCTCTAGTATAGATGAGGCTCGGGACCGAGGCTGGATGGGCCGGTTCGTTCGAGTAAGGACTTCGGACTTGATCCCTACCGAGGACATGCCATTTCCCGAGAAATGGAACATGAAGCGTAAGTACAACTTCGCCTTAAAGATTTTATTTATTGTTTCTCCCCTTCTCTCCCTTCTTATCGGTGTCTTTGTGGTGTAGCTATGGCTCAGATGCCGGATGTCGTTCCCCAAATCAAGGGGTGGGTCGAGGAACTTGTGTCACAGAGACCATATTCCGAGCATGCATGGATGGAATTGTCGAAGGGTCGGCGGGAGGCCCGTAATCATGGTAAGTTTTCTTTTCTGATTCAATAATGTTTGACTTTCTCCTTGCGTTGTCGAATTCTTATCGGTTCTGTTTTCTTTTGTAGGTCTCCCCAAGGATGTTGCTATAAGGCCTCCATCCGATGATGAGGATGTGCCTCTTGAGTCTCCTGTCCCGAGGTAGGGTGATGAGAAGAAAAGAAAAAGGGCCCCGAGATCCCCGAACTCGGAGAAGCAGAGACCGAAAAAGAGGCAAGCGCGCAAACCCAAAGAAAATATCGGCGCCCTCCCATCAGACTCAATCCGCCCACTGAGGGATGAATCCGAAGAAGAAGAAGAAGAAGAAGACAATTTCGAGCTAGTGGCTCGGGTGCGAACTGCTTTGCCTCAAGCTGGGGAAGCTGTTGAGAAGGCATTGGCCGAGATCTCCGAACCGGAACGGGGTGCGGCTACTTTTCCCCGAGCTAGGGGAGTCGAAAGGGAGATCGGGGCCGACACTTCTCGAGCAGAGGAAGGTGCCCTGAAAGATGCGCTTGGGGCGACTGATCTTACCGGGTCTCCTTAATTCTCAAATACCATGATCCATAAGGCCGGTATGCTAGAAGGTCGTTCTTACGAGGGGACTCAGGGGGAGACACATGTCCACAACTTCTTGGATGGGTTAGAGTCCACTGCCTTAGAGGACGTCACTGGGCTTTGGTAACATGCTGGTGCCAAAGAAGGTACCATCATCGGGGGCCAGTGGGTATTCTTCGAGTCCAAAGTTGGTAGGGGCCCGAGCGTTAACCCTGACCGAAGGCAGTCAATAGTTTTCTCTGTCCCGGAGGATGCCCGGGTTTTCTCTGCCCCCGTGGGGGTTGCTAGCTACCTTCGGTGCTTGGTGACCGAAGAGGATCAGGTCGTGATGGCAGCGGTGAAAGCGCCCTGCCTATTCAATAAAGCTCAACAGGCTTTGAATCAGGTAACTTCGAGTGTCCCTTTATTATGTATTTTAAATTTGAAGTTGCAAATAATCCTAGCACATTTCTTTATACTTGCAGGCCTCGGTATTGCACCATGAGACTTTCCTCCAATACCGGGAGGAGTTAGCCCAACACGAGGCCGAGGTTTGGGAGCTTACTGAGAAGAAGAGGGATACTTATAAGCTTTTGAGTGAGAAACTTCAGGCCGAGTTAGAAGTGGCTCAGAAGGAGCATGCCGAGTGGGCCGAGCAGGTAAATCGAGTATTTGAAGATAGTGACGACGAACTGGACTCAGTGGCTAACGATCCGATCATGTAGGTTCGACAAAGGCTTGAACAAATCGGGCAGCTCCAAGCGTAGGTAGACATGATACAAGCTGAGGCCGAGGAGTTCAAGAAAAATATAGATCTCATAACCTCGGATTAGGAAGTTGTCCAAGCACAACTGGCGTCGGCCGAGGCCCAGCTTTGGGCTGCAAAAGAGAAAAACTTGGTGCAGGCCAAGAAGATCGAGGAGCTCCAATCTGAGCTAAACTCGGCCATTTCTGGTCAAGAGAGTCTGGCCAAGGAACTCGAGGCGACCAGATCAGAGGTGGTTGTGGCCAAGACCAAGGCCGATGCTAAAGTGGCCCTATTCAAGGTCGATGTCGAGGCGATTCAGGCACAGGCCAAAAGCATGGTGGAGCATGCAAGGTGGCAAGCTCGAAGGGAAGCCCTCGAAGGAGTCCATCCTCAGAGCTTCAACATACTGGCGGAAATCGAGAATGCCAAAGTAGAAGAAGCTAGGGCCCGAAAGTTAGCTTTTTCCGAGGAAGATTCCGAGAGCTTAACCGAATCTGAAGGCGGGGAAGATCCGGAGGATGAAGAAGCTGCCCCCGATGAGGACTAGGCCACTTAGGCCTTTAGATGTTTTTATTTTTTGCATCTTTTTGAGGTCGTTTTGGCCATTGTAAATATCTATATCGGGCCATTCTGGCCCTTGTAAAAAGATTATATATATATATATATATATATATATATATATATATATATATATATAAGGCTTTCTTTCCTTTTCGGCTTTCAAATTTTCCCTTTGCTCTATTACTTGTATTCATGAAGGCCAAAATGCCTTAGCATAAAATAACTTAGGTTATGTTCAAAAGTTCAAACAAACCTTGACTTTACATTACTCTGTTTTAAGGCATTTTGGGGGTTCGGTGTTACCGGAAACCTTTTCCCAAAGTAGGTAGCCGAGATAATAGTTTGCCGAGGGTAGCCTTTAGAATCGGTTATGAAAAACTTTCTTTTTCGAAGGCCTAGTTTTTGTTACGGGTTTCGGACGTCTCTGAGCCGTGTTAATATGGTCGTAGCCTTTTAGTTCGGGAGCTGCCCATTGGACTTGCTTTCCCGAGCTATCCAGGCTTGCCCAAGATAACAGTCCCCGAGTGGGGTGGCCATGGCCTTCAAAAATCGGGGGGTTGCCTAATAGGTCTTATGCCCTCGAAGCCTAGTGACTTGGGTCATTTGAGTTTTGTTTTCGGAGAGCAGTCCCCGAGTGAGGGAGTGATCATTCGTACCCTGGTCATAAGTGACCCTTGAGCTCATTACCTTTAGGAGATCGGAAGTACAAAATTCTTTAAGGGATGTAAAGAGGAAATTTTTAAAACATAAGATGATTGCAAGGAAAGTACTTCTCTTTATTCTTGTGCAAAACGGTTATACATGCGTACATGTTTTATGCTAGGGCTCGAGCAATCTATGTGGGCACAGTTCATTTGACCGTTTGGCCCTTACAATAAATCCTACCTATCGAAACCCTTCCTTTACGAAGTAATTTCCTCGCTAAAGTTGATATCCGAAGGTAATGCATATCCGAAGGTAATACCTCCCCCAGTATTCGAGGTTGATTGTAGAGGAACCTCGGATACTGTTAATGCGATCTTCAACACTGATTCATAATCGGTCTTTGATTCTAAGTTAGCATAATCCATTGTTGCCTCGTTAAAAACCTTGCCGAAAACCCATTTGGGACAAAGCTGGTCTAAGGAAAAAAGAGTGTAACATGTGCTTTCAGACCTAAAACTTTGTGCCACTTCTTGTCGATCACCTGCATGTGTTAGTTCGAAATAAAAGGAAATGAATGGGGTCGTACCTTAGCAGTAATATTGTTTTAGGTGAGTTACATTCCAATTGCTCGGTAGTTATTCTCCGTTTATCATTCCGAGCTTATAGGATCCTTTCCCGGTGACCTCGAGAATCTGGTACGGTCCTTCCCAGTTCAGACCCAACTTCCCTTCGTTAGGATTCCGGGTGTTTAGTGTGACCTTACTTAGTACTAAGTCCCCGACATTGAAGTATCGAAGGTTGGCCCTTTGATTGTAATACCTCTCGATCTGTTGCTTTTGGGTAGCCAATCGAACGAGGGCTGCTTCACGTCTTTCATCCAATAGCTCCAAGCTCGTATTTATGGCCTCGTCATTTGATTCCTTTGTTGCATATCGAAATCTGATACTTGGCTCCCCGACTTCAATCGGTATTAGGGCTTCGGCGCCATAAACTAATGAGAACGGAGTAGCCCCGATACTGGACTTCGCAGTCGTGCGGTATGCCCACTTCGGGCAGGATTTCCTTCCATTTCCCTTTGGCATCGGTTAACCTTTTCTTAATGTTTTAGATTATAGTTTTTTTGGTCGATTCGGCTTGCCCGTTCCCGCTAGGGTGATGAGGTGTCGATAATATTCTTTTGATCTTCGAGGAACTTGGTCACTTTGCTGCCGATAAACTGTTTCCCGTTGTCACACACAATTTCAGATTGCATCTTGAACCAACATATGATGTGGTCCCAAATGAAGTCGATGACTTCCTTCTCCCTAACTTTCTCGTATGCCTGCGCTTCAACCCACTTAGAAAAATAGTCAGTCATAAATAAGATAAATTGATCCTTACCCGGTGCCCATGGAAGGGGGGCGATGATGTCCATTCCCCACTTCATGAATGGCCATGGTAACAAGACCGAATGCAGCAGTTCCCTGGGTTGGTGAATCATTGGATCATATCTTTGGCATTTGTCACATTTTCAAACGAACTCCTTCGCATCTTTTTCCATGTCGATCCAGTAATAGCTGGCTCTGATCACCTTTTGAACCAATGAATCAGTGCCTGAATGATTTCCGCAAGTGCCCTCGCGAACTTCCCTCAGAACGTACTCGGTATCTTCTGGTCCCAGACATATTGCTAATGGGCCATCGGACATTCTTCTGAACAAGGTTCTTTCCTCGGACAAAGCTGAATCGGGCTGCCTTTGTGCGTAGGGCCCTAGATTCTTTTGGATCTGAGGGAAGTTTCCCGATCTTCAAATACTCTATGTATTTATTTCTCCAATCCCAGGTTAAGCTTGTGGAGTTTATCTTGGCTTGACCTTCTTCTACTACTGACGTCATGAGCTATACAACTGCCCCCGAGTTGAGCTCGTCGTCTTCGACTGACGACCCTAAGTTTTCAAGGGCATCGGCCTCACTATTTTGATCTCGAGGTACATGTTGCAAAGTCCATTCTTTAAACCGATGTAACATTACTTGTAACTTATCTAAGTACCTTTGCATTTGTTCTTATCTGACTTTGAACGTTCCATTAACTTGATTCACCACAAGGAGGGAGTCACACTTAGCTTCGATCACCTTTGCCCCTAAGCTTTTGGCCAGTTCGCGACCTGCAATCTTGGCCTCATATTTGGCCTCGTTGTTAGTCAATTTCACAGTTCTAATGGATTGTCTAACTATGTTGCATGTGGGTGGCTTCAGTATGATGCCAAGTTCGGACCCTTTTGCGTTCGATGCACCATCCGTAAAGAGGGCCCAAATTCTCGAAGACGTCCCCGAGTTTACCAACAACTCTCTTTCGACCTCGGGTATTAGAGCCGGCATGAAATCAGCCACGAAATCTGCCAAAATTTGAAACTTTATGGTTGTCCGGGGTCGATATTCAATATTGTACCCGCTGATTTCCACGGCCTATTTGGCCAATCGTCCCGAGAGATCGGGTTTATGCATTATATTTCGCAATGGGTAAGTTGTCACAAAACATATATGATGGCATTGAAAGTACGGTTTCAGTTTCCTGGAGGCGCTTAGCAAAGCGAGCGCCAATTTTTCTAGGTGGGGATATCTAGTTTCGGCCTCACCCAAGGTCCGGCTAACATAATAAATCGAAACTTGCGTACTTTGTTCTTCCCGAACTAGGACTCCACTTACCGATATCTCAGATACTGCCAAATACAAGTATAGTTGTTTGTCTGCCCTTGGTGTGTGAAGCAGTGGCGGGCTCTATAAATATCGCTTAAGTTCTTCCAAGGCCTGCTGGAATTCCGGGGTCTATGTGAAGTTATTTTTCTTCTTCAGCAATGAGAAAAATCGATGATTCTTATCGGAGGACCTCGAGATGAATCGCCCGAAGGCAGCTATGTGCCCGGTTAGCCTTTGCACGGCCTTCACGTTGTCCACTACCGTGATATCCTCGATAGCTTTGATCTTGTCGGGGTTGATCTCGATTCCTCGGTTAGATACCATGAATCCGAGAAATTTACCTAACCCGACTCCGAACGCACATTTTTTCGAATTCAGCTTCATATTGTACTTTTTCAATATACTGAAGGTTTCCTGCAAATGCTTTAAATGGTCCTCTGCTCATAGGGACTTAACTAACATATCGTCAATGTAAACTTCCATAGATTTCCCTATTTGTTCTTCGAACATCCGGTTCACTAGGCGTTGGTAAGTGGCACCGGTATTTTTTTAATCCAAATGGCATTACATTATAGTAGTATGTGCCATACTTAGTGATGAAGGAGGTCTTTTCCTGATTATCCGGGTTCATTCGTATTTGGTTGTACCCGTAGTGGGCATCGAGAAAACTGAGGATCTCGTGGACGGTCGTGGCATCGATCATGCGATCGATATTGGGAAAAAGGAAAGAATCCTTTGGGCATTCCTTATTTAAATCCTTGTAATCCACGCACATTCTCAGTTTGTTCCTTTTTTTAGGGACTACTACTATGTTTGCTATCCATTCCGGGTATTTGACTTCCCGGATGGACCCTATGTTAAGGAGTTTAGTTACCTCGTCCTTGATGAAGGTATGCTTGATCTCGGACTGGGTCTCCTTTTCTGCTTCACCGGATGGAATTTCGGGTCTAGGCTCAGTTTATGAGTGGTGATCTCCGGTGGGATCCCTGTCATGTCGAGATGGGACCAAGCAAAACAATCCATGTTAGCTATAAGAAATTGAATGAGTTTTTTCCTGAGCTCGAGAGTTAAACCCGTGCTTAGGTATACCTTTCGATCGGGCTGACGTTCGATCAATATGACTTGCTCCAGCTCTTCGACCATTGATTTGGTAGCGTTGGAATCATCGGGGACTATGAAGGATCGAGGAACCCCGTAATCATCGTCTTCGTCAGTCCCCTGCTTGTCTAGTTGGGTCGAGGTTGTTATCGATGATTGCTATTTAGCTTCCTGTTTTTCTTTTGAATCTGGCTCCTTTGTCGATGAGAGTGTTGATATTGGAATTACTTCATCGACGGCAAACATTTCCTTCGCGGCGGGTTGCTCCTCGTAGATCATTTTAATCTCCTCCGATGTTGGGAATTTTAACACTTGGTGAAGGGTCGAGGGCACATCCCTCATGTTGTGGATCCACGATCTCCCGAACAGGGCGTTATATCTCATGTCCCTTTCGATCACATAAAACTTGGTCTCCTGGATGGTCCTGGCTGCGTTTATCGGTAACATTATTTCTTCCTTAGTAGTTTCACAAGCCATGTTGAATCCGTTTAGCACTCGGGCCGCAGACACGATTTGGTTCTGTAGGCCGAGTTGTTCTACGACTCTCGATCGAATGATGTTGGCCGAACTACCTGGATCAATTAACACATGTTTAACTCGAGTTTTTTTCATGAGTACGGATATTACCAGTGCATCATTATGGGGCTGCATGATTCCTTTTGCATCTTCGTCGTTGAAAGATAAAGTTCCTTCTGCTATGTAATCTCGAGTCCGTTTCTCCCTCGTGATTGATACTTTGGTGCGCTTTAACATCGGACCTTGGGGAACATCGACCCCTTCTATGATCATATGAATGACGTGTTAAGGTTCTTCTTGCTCGTTTTGTTTATTGGGATCCCTATTTCTGAAATGATTCTTGGCTCGGTCGCTCAGAAACTCCTGAAGGTGCCCGTTGTTGAATAACCGGGCTACTTCTTCTCTCAATTGTCGACAATCTTCTGTTCTGTGGCCATGGGTGCCATGATATTTGCACATTTTGTTGGGATCTCTTTGGGCTGGATCGGTTTGTAAAGGTCGAGGCCATTTGGTATCTTTGATGCATCTGATAGCCGATACGATGGCAGCTGCATCAACATTAAAATTGTACTCTAATAACTGTGGTGCTTCTTAAGGTCCGACAGGCCTGTCGAAGCCGTTCTTACTCATGATCCCTCGAGAGCTCTAGCCTCGATCACTTCTCCTTTTATTTCGTATAGGATTTCGCCCAGATCCGCTACTTCTTCGATCTCCATTATATGGCTGGCATCGATCCCTGTTCAACCTCGGTTCTCGGTCAATGTCCCTCTTGATTCTATTGACGGGTCTGATAGATAAACGGACTAGGAAGGAGACCCAAGTTGATCATCTTCGACCCTGATCTTCGATTGATACCGATTATGCATATCGGCCCAAGTAACAGCCGGGTATTCTATCAAATTCTACTTCAACTGTTGCGAAGCCACCGAGCTTCGAACATTGAGTCCTTGGGTGAAAGCTTGAACAACCCAATCATCGGCAACCGGTGGCAGGTCCATCCGTTCCATTTGCAATCGAGACACGAATTCTCTGAGCATTTCGTTGTCCTTCTGCCTTACCTTAAAAAGGTCTGACTTCCTGGTTTCAACCTTGATGGCCCCGACGTGTGCCTTTACAAAAGAATCTGCAAGCATAGCAAATGAGTCTATAGAATTAGGTGGTAAATTGTGGTACTATATCATAGCTCCCTTTGATAGGGTCTCTCCAAATTTCTTTAGCAAGACAGATTTGATCTCGTCATCCTCTAGATCATTCCCTTTGATAGCACATGTGTAAGAGGTGACATGCTCGTTCGGGTCGGTCGTTCCATTATACTTAGGAATCTCGGGCATGCGGAACTTCTTGGGAATCGGCTTGGGAGCCACGGTCGGGGGGAAAGGTTTTTGTACGAACGTTTTGGAATCCAGACCCTTCAATATTGGCAGTGCTACCAGGATTTGATCAACCCTGGAGTTGTAAGTTTCCACATTCTTGTCATTTGCCTCGATCTTCTTTTCCTGCGACTCAATTCGTTTTGTAAGTTCTTTGAGCATCTTCATGATTGTAGGATCTGTCCCCGATTCTTTCCCGTTTGATTTCCTTGAAGCCGATTCGACCCTGTGGACAACTTCCTGGGATGGCTCGGGCTCGATCCTACTCGGTGGGTGATTCTGGTTTTGGAGCTGGGCTATCGCTGCCTGTTGAGCATGCAACATTTCGAAGATCACCCATAGGATGATCCCGTCCTCTTTGCCGCCATGTGTGCTTCGAGCGGTTGATCGAACATCTCCATGGACGTTGCCCTCAGGATCGATGGCCAAATTTGCGTTGATGGCTACATGAGAGCTGACGTCTATTGGATCTACAGCCGGAACTCCATCGAGGCCAACCAGAGGTGCGTCGTTCCCTAGCGCTATATTATCATTTTCGTCGTGGTGACCGAAATCATTGTCAACGTGCAGGGTGCTAACTAAGAGTTCAACATTTTGGTCCTGGAATCAAAGATACTTTAAAGAACAAGTGTAAATTAGTGTGTGTTATGAAAGTTTGTACCAGATAATCACTATTATCCTTAGCCCCACGGTGGGCACCAAACTGTTTACCCTAAAAAATCGGATACCAATTAAATTTATACGCGGTTTTAAGGATACGTGATATAGCTTGATACAAATTAAGAAAACAGATTAATATCGAAATTGACGATAAAAAAATAAATGCAAACCACATAAATTGAACAACCTAATCTTTCGAGTTCGATCACCCTCGAACCAAGAAATGCTTCAACTGATGTAAGAACATAATAACAAGATGATAAAGGCTAGAAATAACAATATATTGCTTTGTGCTTTGTATTGCAATGTCGCTTACAAATGATCAGACCCCCCTTTTATAGTAAGGGAGTCCTACTCTTGATACAATTCCATATAAGGTAAAAAATCTCATAATTTGCTAACTAATAGGCCTCTCCTTGATACGTGCTGGGATTTTCGCCGTGATCCCCAACCGATCGTGGATACTTCGGCCTTCTGTTATTCGGCTCGACAAATTTCCCTCGATCTTGTTTGGTCTTGATTTTATTTGGTCCTAGGGTCACGAGCTCAACAATTTGACTTTGCCCCCTTGGTTCGATATAGCACGAGATCGAGTTTTAACCTGTCACGCTTCAGTCTTGATTGGTCTCATAATAGACGAACCCGGTTTCGACCGTATACAAAAGCATTTCGGGTTTTCAATCATATGCAAGTTCTTTAAAATGCAAATTGTACATGTAACGTATTGATCATAATTCTTGCCCCTTCAAACTCCATGCCAAAAATAAATAAGGGGATAAGAATAAGCTCAAAAACAGATGACTGTGCGTGAGCTCTTTGCTACAACTTGAAATTTCTCATACTAAAAAAAAAATTAAACTTTAAAGCAACGAAATCAGGAAAAAAAAGAAGTCATTTCCTACAATCACTTATTAACGAAGGTATTAAACGTTCGTGTAGCATACAACTGGAGATACAATATTTAATTTGTAGGCAAGTAAAATGGAGAGACAATCAGGTGTAGGATGGACAGACAGTCAGTTTAAGAACCAAAGGAATGATATTACTACATCACAGAGAAAGGAAGTTCGGATCTGCATATAATAGTAAATTAAAATTAGAGACACTAAAAACTTGAGTCAAACAAAATATGTGCCATAAACAGATGGGGGTGGTGATGAAGTGTGCCATAAGCAGATGGGGTGGTGCTTTGGGGTTGGGGTGGGTTGTTTGAGGTGGGTGGGTTTGAATGGTGGGGGTATTTAGCGATGTGGCAGAAATTAATTGGTTGATTTGGAGAGCGAATCTCACTTGCTTGAAGTTTTTGTACGACTGTCAAAATTGTGTTCAATAGGCACCGTTTGGATCGAGTTTATGTGTTCAATAGGTACATTCCTTAGTTTGAGTGTAAATGAAAAATGTTGGCAAGTTTGAGGGGCCGGTTCTGTATTTGGCCTTTAAAAAATATATTTAATTAGTGAATCTGTACTATATTAAAAATATAAAGGTATGTTGTTGTCTTTTCTACCCTTTAAAAATTACTTTAATACTAGACAAAATAGTCATTTAATTATTTAGCTAATATTTAGAAATAATATTTAATTATTTTCCTATTATTTAGGATTTCAAAATGAACTAAATTTTGTGTTTTAAAATCCTTCCTTATTTGGATTACATAATGTAACGTATTTGTATTTCTTATAGAAGGCTTTATTAAACACGAAATGTAGTGAGAAATAATGCTTCTTCACAAGTTTTCATATATTTCCTTTTTATTTTGTTTCTTAGTGTTGTATACGGGTAAAATCAAGCCCACTGAATGACTCAATTTTTCAGTGAGCCAAATGGAGCAGGAACGTGACCGTAATGAATCGGAGTCAAAGCAAGGAGCCTCTCGTATCGGGGTTCGGGCAAAACACCTGCCCTCGGGGATATCGGGGCCATATCCTCCGAGTCCGGTCCGAGGATTGAGACTTCGGAGAGCATTACCAAACAGTTGCATATGACTAACAAAGGGTCGCGATGTTCGTGTACGACCGGATATCACGGCGTGAATCTCGGCTCGTATCGGCAGAAAATCAGTGATTAGTGAAACAAAAGATTTTTACCTTTCTTAGAACTGTACTTAGGGTAAAACTCTCCTACTATATAAAGGGGAAAGATTATTATTCAGGGGACACATTGTAACACGCATATCAAGGCAATTTATTTTAATTCTCTTTGTTGTTCAAAGTTCTTATTCTTGTTCTTAAGTTCTTCATAAGTATAAGCTTGGAATCGAGGCCATGTTCTTCATCGAGCCATCAACCGAGCTCGGAATCACCCTTATCATTGGTTTGGTCATCTATTACGTTTTCCATTTGCTTAATTTAACGTCATTAATCACTCGTATTGAATTAATTCACGTATCCTTAAAACCACATATAAATTCAATTGTTATCCGTTTTTTAGGGTAAACAGTTTGGCGTCCACCGTGGGGCTAGAGATAATAGTGGTAATTTGATACAAATTCCCATAACTCACTCTATTTTACACTTGTTCTTTGAGATTTAATTTCAGGTCAAATTAAAAATGTCGGACTCTCAATCTGCTCATTTGAGCGCTGATGCTGAGTCTGGACATCATGGCGAGAATAACAATGTAGTGTCCAACAACGAGGTGCCCCCTATTGACCCTAGTAGAGTTCCAGTCGGGGACCCGATCGAAGCTAACTTGTATGTAGCTATCGATGCAAACTTGCCTACCGACCCCGAAAACAGCGTTCGTGGGGGAGCCCGCTCGATGGTCCAGAGTACACACGACGGCGAAGGTGATGGGATCAATTTGCGGGTGATCTTCGAAATATTATAGGCTCAACAGGCAGCGATATCCCAGTTGCAGAACCAAAGTCGCGCCCCCAACAGAGTTGATCCCGAATCATTACGGGAAAATACTCGCAAAAATGAACCGGCCACAAAAAGGCTGGGTGAAGTTGAACCCGGGACCAACCCCGAGATAATAAAGATGCTTGAGGAACTGACAAAACAGGTGGAATTGGTAGAAAAGCAAATCGAAGCCAACGACAAAAAAATGGAGACTTATAACTCCAGGGTTGATCAAGTCCCAGGAGCACCCCCGATATTGAAAGGCTTAGATTCCAAGAAGTTTATCCAAAAATCTTTCCCTCCGAGTGCAGCTCCGAAATCAATCCCTAAGAAGTTCCGTATGGCCAAAATTCCAAAGTATAATGGGACCACGGATCCGAATGAACACGTGACCTCCTACATGTGTGCCATCATGGGAAATGACTTGGAAGATGACGAAATCGAGTCGGTTCTACTGAAAATGTTCGGGGAAACCTTGTCTAAAGGAGCAATGATATGATATCACAACCTGCCCCCTAATTCTATTGATTCGTTTGCTATGCTTGTGGATGCCTTCATAAAAGCTCAGGTCGGGGCCATCAAAGTCGAGAACAGAAAATTAGACCTCTTTAAAGTCAAGCAAAGAGATAACGAAATGCTCAGGGAGTTCGTGCCAAGGTTCCAAATGGAAAGGATGGATCTGCCCCCTGTTGCGGATGATTGGGTTGTTCAAGCATTCACTCAAGGACTCAACCCTCAAAGCTTTTTGGCTTTACAACAACTGAAATAGAATTTAATAGAGTACCCGGCGGTAACTTGGGCTGACGTCCATAATAGGTACCAATCAAAAATAAGAGTGGAAGATGATCAGCTCGGGGTCCCCTCTGGGTTCGTGTATCCCATCAGAACTAATGATAGGTCTAAAAGAGCCATCGATCATGAACTAAGACCGAGCAGAGATCGGTACCAACCGTATAGCAGAGATCGAAGGGGTAGTGGATCCAGACGTAACCCAGTGAGGAATGAAAAAAGAAGCGATCGAGGTCATAATAACCGGGGACTCATGAGCAAAAACGGTTTCGATAGGCCAATCGGGGCCAGGGAGGCACCGAGGTTATTGGAGTACAATTTCAGCGTCGATGCTGCCGGCATCGTATCAGCCATCGAACGCATCAAAGATACCAAGTGGCCTCGGCCATTACAGTCTGATCCTGCCCAAAGAGATCCCAACCTGATGTGTAAATATCATGGCACCCACGGCCACAGGACTGAAGAATACCGACAGCTAAGGGAAGAAGTGACCCAGTTATTCAATAACGGACACCTCCGAGAGTTTCTGAGTGATCGAGCCGAAAATCACTTCAGGAATAGGGACTCCAACAAGCAGACCGAGCAAGAGGAACCTCAGCACATCATAAATATGATCATCGGTGGAGTCGACATCCTCAGGAGCCAATGCTGAAGCACACTAAGGTGTCCATTACAAAGGAAAAGTGAACTCGAGTTTACATGCCGGAGGGGGCCATCTCTTTCAACAATGAAGACGCTGAAGGCATCGTGCAACCGCATAACGATGCCTTGGTAATTTTTGTACTCATAAATAAATCTCGAGTTAAGCGCGTATTGATTGGTCCATGTAGCTCGGCCAATATCATTAGATCGAGGGTCATAGAGCAGCTGGGTCTATAAGACCAAATAGTGCCCGCGATCCGAGTCTTAAACGGATTCAACATGGCATGTGAAACTACTAAAGGGGAGATAACCCTACCGGTGAACATCGTCAGAACCATTCAGGAAATGAAGTTCTACGTCATCGAGGGGAATATGAGGTATAATGCTCTATTCGGAAGGCCATGGATTCACAACATGAGGGCAATACCCTCGACACTGCACCAGGCATTGAAGTTTCCCACACCGGGAGGGATTAAAATAGTTTACGGAGAACAGTTGGCCGCAAAAGTAATGTTTGCAGTCGATGAGGTGATCCCGATGTCCGCCCTCTCGACATCAAAGAACCCAGAGTTGGTTAGGAAGGAAGAAACTAAATAGCAATCACCGACACCGGCCCCGATCAAACCGGAGAAGCAAAAAGCAAGCGAGGATGATGATTACGGAGTTCTCAGGTCGTTCATCGCCCCTGACGATTCCGATGCCACCAAGTCAACGGTCGAGGAGCTGGAGCAAGTCATATTGATCGAACACTTTCCCGATGGGAAGGTATACCTGGGCGCGGGGTTAACTCCTGAGCTTAGGAAAAAACTCATTAAATTCCTTATAGCTAACATAGATTGTTTCGCTTGGTCCCATGTTGATATAACATGGATCCCGCAAGAAATAACTACTCATAAGCTGAGCTTGGATGTCAAGTTTCCCCCGGTTAAACAGAAGAGGAGGCCCCAGTCCAAAGTCAAGCATGCATTCATCAAAGATGAGGTATCCAAACTCCTTAAAATATGTTTCATTCGGGAAGTTAAGTACCCGGATTGGTTAGCTAATGTATTGGTAGTGCCTAAAAATCAAGCGGCTAATAGGCACGAGGTACCTCCAGAGATGTTCTTAGTGCACCCGGTGTTTCATGTGTCTATGTTGAAGAAGGTGGTTGGATACGTGTCGCTTATTTTCCCGCTTAAGACTATTGAAGTGACTGAACAATTGACTTATGAGGAGATTCTGGTTTTCATTCATGATAGACAAGTCCGAAAGTTAAGGAATAAAGAGATTTCTTACGTGAAACTGCTATGGCGAAACCAACAAGTTGAAGAGGGCACTTGGTAGGCCCAGGAAGAGATGAAGAAGAAATACCCATATTTGTTTGAATGACTAAGTAGTTGTGTTTTAAGAAAATATTTAGATCTCACTTAATATAATTATGTTCCACTTGTACAGTTTATGTTAAAGATGCTCCTTTTTGGTAGGCTTACTAGCACGAGCTACCTCCAGAGATGTCCGTAGTGCACCCGGTGTTTCATGTGTCTATAACAACATAATTATATTAAGTGAGATCTAAATATTTTCTTAAAACACAACTACTTAGTGCAATGCGTTTTGGATAGTGCAATGCGTTGGGGAGTTAGTGGAATAATATTTTCAAAACATGGCATTTCTGAATTTGCTTATGACAATAGCTACAATGTCATATTCCAAATGGCGCCGTTCGAAGCTTTATATGGCAGGAGATGTAGATCTCCCATTGGATGGTTGGAAATTGGGGAAGCATAGTTGATAGGGCCAAACCTCGTGCATCAGGCTATGGAGGAGGTTAAGACGATTACGGAATGGTTGAAAACTGATAAGAGTTGCCAGAAGTCCTATTCGGATGTGCGTCGCAGATATTTGGAGTTCAAAGAGGACGATTGGGTATTCTTGATGGTTTCCCCCATAAATGGTATAATACGATTTGGGAAGAAGGGAAAATTGAGTCCGAGATATGTTAGACCGTACAGAATCATTAAGAGGATTAGTCTAGTGGCTTACAGGCATGAGCTACCTCTAGAGATGTCCTTAGTGCACCTGGTATTTCATGTGTCTATGTTGAAGAAGGTGGTTGGATACCTGTCGCTAATTTTCCCGCTTGAGACTATTGAAGTCAATGAAGAATTGACTTATGAGGAGATTCTGGTTTTCATTCATGATAGACAAGTCCGAAAGTTGAGGAATAAAGATATTTCCTCCGTGAAACTGCTATGGCAAAACCAACAAGTTGAAGAGGCCACTTGGTAGGCCCAAGAAGAGATGAAGAAGAAATACCCATATTTGTTTGAATGACTAAGTAACTGTGTTTTAAGAAATTATTTATATCTCAATTAATATAATTATGTTCCACTTGTACAGTTTATGTTAAATATGCTCCGTTTTGGTAGTATAATGCTTATGAGGTTATTGTTGGCATTATTTTAATGTTATGTTAAGTCATTGGATTATGAATATATTGTGAGGATTGGTTTCTGGGTACTCTGACTGGTGGATAGGCCTAAATACAGGGAAGGCTCTGCCGAAACTTTTGAAAATTTTGGGAGTTAGTAAAAAATTGGAACTGCTTGTGTGTGAATTAAGAGTTAAGTCACATTGGGTGCCGATGGCGGACTTTGACCCTCATTCGAGGATGAATTATCCAAAGCGGGGGAGGATGTAAAGCCCCGTAAAATTCTACCAAGGATTCGAGTATTTGTGGCACCGAGGGAGGCTAACATGCATGAAGAAAGTGGTACGAACGTATTGGATGGTGCAATGCGTTGGGGAGTTAGTGGAATAATTTTTGCAAAACATGGCATTTCTGAATTTGCTTATAACAATAGCTACAATGCCATCATCCAAATGGCGTTGTTCGAAGCTTTATATGGCAGGAGATGTAGATCTCCCATTGGGTAGTTCGAAATTGGGGAAGCATAGTTGATAGGACCAAACCTTGTGCATCAGGCTACGGATAAGGTTAAGACAATTACGAAACGATTGAAAATTGATAAGAGTTGCCAGAAGTCCTATTCGGATGTGCGTCGCAGATATTTGAAGTTCAAAGAGGATGATAGGGTATTCTTGATGGTTTCCCCCATGAAGGGTATAATGCGATTTGGGAAGAAGGGGAAATTGAGTCCGAGGTATATTGGACCGTACAGAATCATTAAGAAGATTGTTCAAGTGGCTTACAGGCACGAGCTACCTCCAGAGATGTCCGTAGTGCACCTGGTGTTTCATGTGTCTATGTTGAGAAACGGTGGTTGGAGACCTATCGCTTATTTTCCCGCTTGAGACTATTGATGTCAATGAAGAATTAACTTATGAGGAGATTCTGGTTTTCAATCATGATAGACAAGTCTGAAAGTTGAGGAATAAAGAGTTTTCCTCCGTGAAACTGCTATTGCGAAACCAACAAGTTGAAGAGGCCACTTGGTAGGCCCAGGAAAAGATGAAGAAGAAATACCCATATTTGTTTGAATGACTAAGTAGTTGTGTTTTAAGAAATTATTTATATCTCAATTAATGAAATTATGTTCCACTTGTACAGTTTATGTTAAATATGCTCCGTTTTGGTTGTATAATGCTTACGAGGTTATGGTTGGTATTATTTTAATGTTATGTTAAGTCATTGGATTATGAATATGTTGTTAGGATTGGTTTCTTGGTACTCTGACATGTGGAAAGCCTAAATACAGGGAAGACTCTACTGAAGTTTTTGAAAATTTAGAGAGTTAGTCAAAAATTGGAACTGCTTATGTGTGAATTAAGAGTTAAGTTACATTAGGTGCTGATGGCGGACTTTGACCCTCATTAGAGGACGAATGATCCAAAACGGGGAAGATGTAAGATCCCGTAAAATTCTACCAAGGATTCGAGGATTTGTGGTACCGAGGTAGGCTAACATGCTTGAAGCAAGTGGTACGGACATTTTGGATAGTGCAATACGTTGGGGAGTTAGTGGAATAATATTTTCAAAACATGGCATTTCTGAATTTTCATATAACAATAGCTACAATGCCATCATCCAAATGGTGCCGTTCGAAGCTTTATATGGAAGGAGATGTAGATCTCCCATTGGTAGTTTGAAATTGGGGAAGCGTAGTTGATAGGACCAAACCTCGTGCATCAGGCTATGGATAAGGTTAAGATAATTACGGAACGGTTTAAAACTGATAAGAGTTGCCAGAAATCCTATTCGGACGTGCGTCGCAGATATTTGAAGTTCAAAGAGGATGATAGGGGTATTCATGATGGTTTCTCCCATGATAGGTATAATGCGATTTGGGAAGAAGGGGAAATTGAGTACGAGGTATGTTGGACCGTACAGAATCATTAAGAGGAATGATCATGTGGCTTACAGGAACGAGCTACCTCCAGAGATGTCTGTAGTGCACCCGGTGTTTCATATGTCTATGTTGAGAAACGGTGGTTGGAGACCTGTCGCTCATTTTCCCGCTTGAGACTATTGAAGTCAATGAAGAATTGAATTATGAGGAGATTCTGGATTTCAATCATGATAGACAAGTCCGAAAGTTGAGGAATAAAGAGATTTCCTCCGTGAAATTGCTATGGTGAAACCAACAAGTTGAAGAGGCCACTTGGTAGGCAGAGAAAGAGATGAAAAAAGAAATACCCAGATTTGTTTGAATGACTAAGTAGTTGTGTTTTAAGAAAATATTAAGATCTCACTTTATATAATTTATGTTCCACTTGTACAGTTTATGTTAAAGATGCTCCTTTTTGGTTGTATAATGCTTACGAGGTTATGGTTGGTATTATTTTAATGTTATGTTAAGTCATTGGATTATGAATATGTTGTTAGGATTGGTTTCTAGGTACTCTAACATGTGGAGAGTCCTAAATACAGGGAAGATTCTGCCGAAATTTTTGAAATTTGGAGAGTTAGTCGAAAATTGGAACTGCTTGTGCGTGAATTAAGAGTTAAGTTACATTGGGTGCCGATGGAGGACTTTGACCCTCATTGGAGGATGAATGATCCAAAGCGGGAAAGATGTAAGGCCCCGTAAAATTCTACCAAGGATTCGAGTATTTGTGGCACCGAGGGAGGCTATCATGCTTGAAGAAAGTGGTACGGACGTTTTGGATGGTGCAATGCGTTGGGGAGTTAGTGGAATAATTTTTGCAAAACATGGTATTTCTGAATTTGCTTATAACAACAGCTACAATGCCATCATCCAAATGGCGCCGTTCGAAGCTTTTTATGGCAGGAGATGTAGATCTCCCATTGGGTGGTTTGAAATTAGGAAAGCATAGTTGATAGGACCAAACCTCGTGCATCAAGCTACAGATAAGGTTAAGGGAATTACGGAATAGTTGAAAACTGATAAGAGTTGCCAGAAGTCCTATTCGGATGTGCGTCGCAGATATTTGGAGTTCAAAGAGGATGATAGGGTAGTCTTGATGGTTTCCCCCATGAAGGGTATAATGCTATTTGGGAAAGAAGGGAAAATTGAGTCCGGGGTATGTTGGACCGTACAGAATCATTAAGAGGAAGTGGCTTACAGGAACGTGCTACCTCTAGAGATGTCCGTAGTGCACCCGGTGTTTCATATGTCTATGTTGAGAAACGGTGGTTGGAGACCTGTCGCTCATTTTCCCGCTTGAGACTATTTAAGTTAATGAAGAATTGACTTATGAGGAGATTCTGGATTTCAATCATGATCGACAAGTCCGAAAGTTGAGGAATAAAGAGATTTCCTCCGTGAAACTGCTATGGCGAAACCAACAAGTTGAAGAGGCCACTTGGTAGGCCGAGGAAGAGATGAAAAGAAATACCTAGATTTGTTTGAATGACTAAGTAGTTGTGTTTTAAGAAAATATTAAGATCTCACTTTATATCAATTATGTTTCACTTGTACAGTTTATGTTAATGATTCTCCTTTTTGGTAGTATAATTCTTACGAGGTTATGGTTGATATTATTTTAATGTTATGTTAAGTCATTGGATTATGAATGTGTTGTTAGGATTGGTTTCTGGGTACTCTGACATGTTGATAGGCCTAAATATAGGGAAGATTCTGCCGAAATATTTGAAAATTTAGGGAGTTAGTCAAAAATTGGAACTGCTTGTGTGTGAATTAAGAGTTAAGTCACATTGGGTAACGATGGCGGACTTTGACCCTCATTCGAGGATGAATAATCCAAAGTGGGAAAGTTGTATGGCCCCGTAAAATTCTACCAAGGATTCGAGGATTTGTGGTACCCAGGTAGGCTAACATGCTTGAAGAAATTGGTACAGACGTTTTGGATTGTGCAATGCGTTGGGGAGTTAGTGGAATAATTTTTGCAAAACATGGCATTTCTGAATTTGCTTATAACAACAGCTATAATGCCATCATCCAAATGGCGCCGTTCGAAGCTTTATATGGAAGGAGATGTAGATCTCCCATTGGGTGGTTGGAAACTGGGGAAGCATAGTTGATAGGGCCAAACATCATGCATCAGGCTACGGAGAAGGTTAAGACGATTACAGAATGGTTGAAAAATGCTCAGAGTCACCAGAAGTCATATTTGGATGTGCGTCGCAGATATTTGGAGTTCAAAGAGAATGATTGGGTATTCTTGATGGTTTTCCTCATAAAGGGTATAATGCGATTTGGGAAGAAGGGAAATTTGAGTCCGAGGTATGTTGGACCATACAGAATCATTAAGAGGATTGGTCAAGTGGCTTACAGGCACGAGCTACCTCCAGAGATGTCCTTAGTGCACCTGGTGTTTCATGTGTCTATGTTGAGAAAAGGTGGTTGGAGAATTGTCGCTTATTTTCCCGCTTGAGACTATTGAAGTCAATGAAGAATTGACTTATGCGGAGATTCTGGTTTTCATTCATGATAAACAAGTCCAAAAGTTGAGGAATAAAGATATTTCCTCCGTGAAACTGCTATGGCGAAACAACAAGTTGAGGAGGCCACTTGGTAGGCCGAGGAAGAGATAAAGAAGAAATACCCATATTTGTTTGAATGACTAAGTAGTTGTGTTATAATAAAATATTAAGATCTCACTTAATATAATTGTGTTCCACTTGTACAGTTTATGTTAAAGATGCTCCTTTTTGGTAGTATAATACTTACGAGGTTATGGTTGGTATTATTTTAATGTTTATTAAGTCATTGGATTATGATTATGTTGTTAGGATTGGTTTCTGGGTATTCTGACAGGTGGATAGACCTAAATACAGGGAAGACTCTGCCGAAATTTTTGAAAATTTGGGGAGTTAGTCAAAAATTGTAACTGCTTGTGTGTGAATTAAAAGTTAAGTAACATTGGGTGCCGAAGGCAGACTTTGACCCTCATTCGAGGATGAATGAACCAAAGCGGGGGAGGATGTAAGGCCCCGTAAAATTCTACCAAGAATTCGAGGATTTGTGGTACCGAGGTACTCTAACATGCTTGACGAAAGTGGTACAGATATTTTGGATGGTGCAATGCATTTGGGAGTTTGTGGAAAATTTTTTGCAAAGCATGGCATTTCTGAATTTGCTTATAACAACAGCTACAATGCCATCATCCAAATGGCACCGTTCGAAGCTTTATATGGCAGGATATGTAGATCTCCTATTGGGTGGCTAGAAATTAGGGACGCATAGTTGATAGAGCCAAATCTCGTGCATCAGGCTACGGATAAGGTTAAGACAATTAAGGAACGGTTGAAAATTGATAAGAGTAGCCAGAAGTCCTATTCGGATGTGCGTCGCAGATATTTGGAGTTCAAAGAGGATAATAGGGTAGTCTTGATGGTTTCCCCCATGAAGGGTATAATGCTATTTGGGAAGAAGGGAAAATTGAGTCCGAGGTATGTTGGACCATACAGAATCATTAAGAGGAAGTGGCTTACAGGAACGTGCTACCTCTAGAGATGTCCGTAGTGCACCCGGTGTTTCATATGTCTATGTTGAGAAACGGTGGTTGGAGACCTGTCGCTCATTTTCCCGCTTGAGACTATTGAAGTCAATGAAGAATTGACTTATGAGGAGATTCTGGATTTCAATCATGATCGACAAGTCCGAAAGTTGAGGAATAAAGAGATTTCCTCCGTGAAACTGCTATGGCGAAACCAACAAGTTGAAGAGGCCACTTGGTAGGCCGAGGAAGAGATGAAAAGAAATACCTAGATTTGTTTGAATGACTAAGTAGTTGTGTTTTAAGAAAATATTAAGATCTCACTTTATATCAATTATGTTTCACTTGTATAGTTTATGTTAATGATTCTCCTTTTTGGTAGTATAATTCTTACGAGGTTATGGTTGATATTATTTTAATGTTATGTTAAGTCATTAGATTATGAATGTGTTGTTAGGATTGGTTTCTGGGTACTCTGACATGTTGATAGGCCTAAATATAGGGAAGATTCTGCCGAAATATTTGAAAATTTAGGGAGTTAGTCAAAAATTGGAACTGCTTGTGTGTGAATTAAGAGTTAAGTCACATTGGGTAACGATGGCGGACTTTGACCCTCATTCGAGGATGAATAATCCAAAGTGGGAAAGTTGTATGGCCCCGTAAAATTCTACCAAGGATTCGAGGATTTGTGGTACCCAGGTAGGCTAACATGCTTGAAGAAATTGGTACAGACGTTTTGGATTGTGCAATGCATTGGGGAGTTAGTGGAATAATTTTTGCAAAACATGGCATTTCTGAATTTGCTTATAACAACAGCTATAATGCCATCATCCAAATGGCGCCGTTTGAAACTTTATATGGAAGGAGATGTAGATCTCCCATTGGGTGGTTGGAAACTGGGGAAGCATAGTTGATAGGGCCAAACATCATGCATCAGGCTATGGAGAAGGTTAAGACGATTACAGAATGGTTGAAAAATGCTCAGAGTCACCAGAAGTCGTATTTGGATGTGAGTCACAGATATTTGGAGCTCAAAGAGGATGATTGGGTATTTTTGATGGTTTCCCTCATGAAGGGTATAATGCGATTTGGGAAGAAGGGAAATTTGAGTCCGAGGTATGTTGGACCATACAGAATCCTTAAGAGGATTGGTCAAGTGGCTTACATGCACGAGCTACCTCCAGAGATGTCCTTAGTGCACCTGGTGCTTCATGTGTCTATGTTGAGAAAAGGTGGTTGGAGAATTGTTGCTTATTTTCCCACTTGAGACTATTGAAGTCAATGAAGAATGACTTATGAGGAGATTCTGGTTTTCATTCATGATAGACAAGTCCGAAAGTTGAGGAATAAAGAGATTTCCTCCGTGAAACTGCTATGGCAAAACGACAAGTTGAGGAGGCCACTTGGTAGGCCGAGGAAGCGATGAAGAAGAAATACCCATATTTATTTTAATGACTAAGTAGTTGTGTTATAAGAAAATATTAAGATCTCACTTAATATAATTATGTTCCACTTGTACAGTTTATGTTAAAGATGTTCCTTTTTGGTAGTATAATGCTTATGAGGTTATGGTTGGTATTATTTTAATGTTATGCTAAGTCATTGGATTATGATTATTTTGTTAGGATTGGTTTCTGGGTACTCTGACAGGTGGATAGGCCTAAATACAGGGAAGACTCTGCCGAAATTTTTGAAAATTTGGGGAGTTAGTCAAAAATTATAACTGCTTGTGTGTGAATTAAGAGTTAAGTCACATTGGGTGCCGATGGCAGACTTTGACCCTCATTCGAGGATGAATGAACCAAAGCAGGGGAGGATATACGGCCCCGTAAAATTCTACCTAGGATTCGAGGATTTGTGGTACCGAGGTAGGCTAACATGCTTGAAAAAATTGGTACGGATATTTTGGATGGTGCACTGCATTTGGGAGTTGGTGGAGTATTTTTTTCAAAACATGGCATTTTTGAATTTGCTTATAACAACAGCTACAATGCCATCATCCAAATGGCACCATTCGAAGCTTTATATGGAAGGATATGTAGATCTTTGAAATTGGGGAAGCATAGTTGTTAGGGCCAAACCTCATGCATCAGGCTATGGAGAAGGTTAAGACGATTACGGAGCGGTTGAAAACTGATAAGATTTGCCAAAAGTCCTATTCGGATGTGCCTCGCAGATATTTGGAGTTCAAAGAGGATGATTGGGTATTCTTGATGGTTTCCCCCATGAAGGGTATAATGCGATTTGGGAAGAAGGGAAAATTGAGTACGAGGTATGTTGGACCGGACAAAATTATTAAGAGGATTGGTCAAGTGGCTTACAGGCACGAGCTACCTCCAGAGATGTCCTTAGTGCACCAGGTGTTTCATGTGTCTATGTTGAGAAAAGGTGGTTGGAGACCTGTCGCTTATTTTCCCGCTTGAGATTATTGAAGTCAATGAAGAATTGACTTATGAGGAGATTCTGGTTTTCATTTATGAAAGACAAGTCCGAAAGTTGAGGAATAAAGAGATTTCCTCCGTGAAACTGCTATGGCGAAACCAACAAGTTGAAGAGGCCACTTGGTAGGCCGAGGAAGAGATGAAAAGAAATACCTAGATTTGTTTGAATGACTAAGTAGTTGTGTTTTAAGAAAATATTAAGATCTCACTTTATATCAATTATGTTTCACTTGTACAGTTTATGTTAATGATTCTCCTTTTTGGTAGTATAATTCTTACGAGGTTATGGTTGATATTATTTTAATGTTATGTTAAGTCATTGGATTATGAATGTGTTGTTAGGATTGGTTTCTGGGTACTCTGACATGTTGATAGGCCTAAATATAGGGAAGATTCTGCCGAAATATTTGAAAATTTAGGGAGTTAGTCAAAAATTGGAACTGCTTGTGTGTGAATTAAGAGTTAAGTCACATTGGGTAACGATGGCGGACTTTGACCCTCATTCGAGGATGAATAATCCAAAGTGGGAAAGTTGTATGGCCCCGTAAAATTCTACCAAGGATTCGAGGATTTGTGGTACCCAGGTAGGCTAACATGCTTGAAGAAATTGGTACAGACGTTTTGGATTGTGCAATGCGTTGGGGAGTTAGTGGAATAATTTTTGCAAAACATGGCATTTCTTAATTTGCTTATAACAACAGCTATAATGCCATCATCCAAATGGCACCGTTTGAAACTTTATATGGAAGGAGATGTAGATCTCCCATTGGGTGGTTGGAAACTGGGGAAGCATAGTTGATAGGGCCAAACATCATGCATCAGGCTACGGAGAAGGTTAAGACGATTACGGAATGGTTGAAAAATGCACAGAGTCACCAGAAGTCGTATTTGGATGTGAGTCACAGATATTTGGAGTTCAAAGAGGATGATTGGGTATTCTTGATGGTTTCCCTCATGAAGGGTATAATGCGATTTGGGAAGAAGGAAAATTTGAGTCCGAGGTATGTTGGACCATACAGAATCCTTAAGAGGATTGGTCAAGTGGCTTACATGCACGAGCTACCTCCAGAGATGTCCTTAGTGCACCTGGTGCTTCATGTGTCTATGTTGAGAAAAGGTGGTTGGAGAATTGTTGCTTATTTTCCCGCTTGAGACTATTGAAGTCAATAAAGAATGACTTATGAGGAGATTCTGGTTTTCATTCATGATAGACAAGTCCGAAAGTTGAGGAATAAAGAGATTTCCTCCGTGAAACTGCTATGGCAAAACGACAAGTTGAGGAGGCCACTTGGTAGGCCGAGGAAGCGATGAAGAAGAAATACCCATATTTATTTTAATGACTAAGTAGTTGTGTTATAAGAAAATATTAAGATCTCACTTAATATAATTATGTTCCACTTGTACAGTTTATGTTAAAGATGTTCCTTTTTGGTAGTATAATGCTTATGAGGTTATGGTTGGTATTATTTTAATGTTATGTTAAGTCATTGGATTATGATTATGTTGTTATGATTGGTTTCTGGGTACTCTGACAGGTGGATAGGCCTAAATACAGGGAAGACTCTGCCGAAATTTTTGAAAATTTGGGGAGTTAGTCAAAAATTATAACTGCTTGTGTGTGAATTAAGAGTTAAGTCACATTGGGTGCCGATGGCAGACTTTGACCCTCATTCGAGGATGAATGAACCAAAGCAGGGGAGGATATACGGCCCCGTAAAATTCTACCTAGGATTCAAGGATTTGTGGTACCGAGGTAGGCTAACATGCTTGAAAAAATTGGTACGGATATTTTGGATGGTGCACTGCATTTGGGAGTTGGTGGAGTATTTTTTTCAAAACATGGCATTTTTGAATTTGCTTATAACAACAGCTACAATGCCATCATCCAAATGGCACCATTCGAAGCTTTATATGGAAGGATATGTAGATCTTTGAAATTGGGGAAGCATAGTTGTTAGGGCCAAACCTCATGCATCAGGCTATGGAGAAGGTTAAGATGATTACGGAGCGGTTGAAAACTGATAAGATTTGCCAAAAGTCCTATTCGGATGTGCCTCGCAGATATTTGGAGTTCAAAGAGGATGATTGGGTATTCTTGATGGTTTCCCCCATGAAGGGTATAATGCGATTTGGGAAGAAGGGAAAATTGAGTACGAGGTATGTTGGACCGGACAGAATTATTAAGAGGATTGGTCAAGTGGCTTACAGGCACGAGCTACCTCCAGAGATGTCCTTAGTGCACCAGGTGTTTCATGTGTCTATGTTGAGAAAAGGTGGTTGGAGACCTGTCGCTTATTTTCCCGCTTGAGATTATTGAAGTCAATGAAGAATTGACTTATGAGGAGATTCTGGTTTTCATTTATGAAAGACAAGTCCGAAAGTTGAGGAATAAAGAGATTTCCTCCGTGAAACTTCTATGGCAAAACCAACAAGTTGAAGAGGCCACTTGGTAGGCCGAGGAAGAGATGAAAAGAAATACCTAGATTTGTTTGAATGACTAAGTAGTTGTGTTTTAAGAAAATATTAAGATCTCACTTTATATCAATTATGTTTCACTTGTACAGTTTATGTTAATGATTCTCCTTTTTGGTAGTATAATTCTTACGAGGTTATGGTTGATATTATTTTAATGTTATGTTAAGTCATTGGATTATGAATGTGTTGTTAGGATTGGTTTCTGGGTACTCTGACATGTTGATAGGCCTAAATATAGGGAAGATTCTGCCGAAATATTTGAAAATTTAGGGAGTTAGTCAAAAATTGGAACTGCTTGTGTGTGAATTAAGAGTTAAGTCACATTGGGTAACGATGGCGGACTTTGACCCTCATTCGAGGATGAATAATCCAAAGTGGGAAAGTTGTATGGCCCCATAAAATTCTACCAAGGATTCGAGGATTTGTGGTACCCAGGTAGGCTAACATGCTTGAAGAAATTGGTACAGACGTTTTGGATTGTGCAATGCGTTGGGGAGTTAGTGGAATAATTTTTGCAAAACATGGCATTTCTGAATTTGCTTATAACAACAGCTATAATGCCATCATCCAAATGGCGCCGTTTGAAACTTTATATGGAAGGAGATGTAGATCTCCCATTGGGTAGTTGGAAACTGGGGAAGCATAGTTGATAGGGCCAAACATCATGCATCAGGCTACGGAGAAGGTTAAGACGATTACGGAATGGTTGAAAAATGCTCAGAGTCACCAGAAGTCGTATTTGGATGTGAGTCACAGATATTTGGAGTTCAAAGAGGATGATTGGGTATTCTTGATGGTTTCCCTCATGAAGGGTATAATGCGATTTTTTCAAACTTGAAAAATTCATTTTGTGACATTATAGAAATTTCCTTCTATTTCTCTTGAAGATTCAATAATCTTACATTAAAAATGAAGATTAATTCATGGAATATAATCACAAGGGAGTTTAGAACACTTACCCCAAGTTGTGTGGAAAATTTCCTCTCCAAAATCGCCCAAACCGAGCTCCAAAATGTCCAAAATGAGAAAAAATCTCGGAATCCTCGTTTTAAACACTGCCCAGGCATTTCCGCACCTGCGGTGCATGGGCTCACACCTGCGCATCCGCATTTGCGGACAAAAATGCGCACCTGCAAAAACAGCCAGCCTTCCAAAATCTCGTATCTGCGGCCCTTTTCATGCATCTACGGGCTTCGCAGATTCCTATTCCCTTTCGCACCTGCGGTCGCCTCACGCCAGCCCTAGTCCGCATCTGCGCTAACTTCTTCGCACCTGCGGCCTCGCAGATGCGGAAAATTCCTCGCACCTGCGAGCACTACCCAGTCCCACTCTTGGACGCTTCTGTAGCTTATTTCACGCACATGCGGCTTTGTACCTGCGATCAAAATCTTCACAGGTGCGATCACACCAGTAGGCAGTTGTTCGAGCATTTCCTTAAGTCCAAATTTGATCCGTTAACCATCCGAATCTCACCCAGAGCCCCCTCGGGACCCCGTCCAAACATGCCAACAAGTCCCATAACATAACACGGACCTACTCGAGGCCTCAAATCACACCTAACAAAATCAAAACGATGAATTACACCTCAATTCGAAATCATTGAACTTTGAAACTTCAAATTCTATAACTTGCGTCGAAACACATCAAATCACGTCCGATTGGCCTCAAATTTTGCACACAAGTCACATTTCACATTACGGACCTATTTCAATTTCCAGAATCTAATTCTGACCCCGATATCAAAAAGTCAACCCCTCGATCAAACTTCCCAAAAATTTAACTTTCGGCATTTCAAGCCTAATTCCACTACGGACCTCCAAATAATTTTCCAGACACGCTCCTATGTCCAAAATCACCATACAAAGCTATTGAAATCATCAAAATTCGAATTCGAGGTCGTTTACATATAAGTTCGCATCCGGTCACTATTTTAACTTAAGCTTTAAACCTTGGAACTAAGTGTTCCAATTCCTTCCAAAACCTCACTGGACCCGAACCAGTTACCCCGGAAATTCACACAATAACTGTAAAGTACAATTTGAGAAGTAAATGGGGAAACAGGGTTGTAATACTCAAAATGACCGGCCGGGTCATTACAACAGCCCATTTGGCCAACCGACTCAAGAGTTCGGGATTATGCATAATGTTCCTAAATGGGTAAGTATGGATGACACTGAAAGTATGGTTTTAGTTTCTTAGAGGCGCTTAGCAAAGCGAGCGCCAGTTTTTCTAGGTGTGGATACCTAGTTTCGGCCTCACCTAGGGTCTTGCTAACATAGTAAATTGGAAATTGCGTACCTTGCTCTTCCCGGTCTAGGACTACACTTACCACTATCTCCGAAACTGTCAAGTACAAGTATAGTTGTTCGTCTGCCTTCGATGTGTGAAGCAGCGATGGGCTCGATAAGTACTATTTGAATTCCTCCAAATCCCGTTGGCATTCTGGGGTCCATGAGAAGTTTTTCTTCTTCTTCAATAGTGCAAAGAATCGGTGGCTCTTGTCGGATGACCCCAAAATGAATCGCCCCAGGGCAGCTATGCGCCCGGTTAATCTTTGCACGGCCTTCACATTGTCCTCAATCGTGATGTCTTCAATGGCTTTGATTTTGTCGGGGTTGATCTAGATCCCTCTGTTGGATACCATGAACCCGAGGAATTTACCTGATCCAACTCCAAATGCGTATTTCTCCGGGTTCAGCTTCATATTATATTTCTTTAATATGTTGAATGTTTCATGCAAATGTTTTAAATGATCTTCTACTCACAGGGACTTAACCTCTATTGATTTTCCTATTTGTTCCTCGAACATCCCATTTACTAGGCATTGGTAAGTGGCACCAGCGTTCTTTAAACTGAATGGCATCACGTTACAACAGTATGTGCCATATTTAGTGATGAAGGAGGTTTTTTCCTGATCACCCGGGTTCATCCGTATTTGGTTGTACCCGGAGTAGGCATCGAGAAAACTGAGGATCTCATGGCCGACTGTGGCATCAATCATTCGATCGATATTGGGCAAAGGGAAAGAATCCTTGGGACATGCCTTATTCAAATCTTTATAGTCTACACACATTCTTAATTTACTCCCCTTTTCCGGGACTACTACTACATTTGCTAACCAATCCGGGTATTTAAACTCCCGAATGGACCCTATTTTAAGGAGTTTAGATACCTCGTCCTTGATGAAAACATGTTTGACCTCGGACTGCGGTCTACTCTTTTGCTTGACCGGATGGAACTTCGGGCCAGGCTCAACTTGTGAGTGGTTATCTCCGGTGGGATCCATGTCATATAAAGGTGGTACCAAGCAAAACAATTTATGTTAGCCATAAGAAACTGAATGAGTTTTTTCCCGAGCTCGGGATATATCCCCGTGCCCAGGTATACCTGTCGACCGGGTAAATGCTCACCCAATATGACCTGTTCCAGCTCCTTGACTGTTGATTTGGTGGCGTCGGAATCATCGGGGGCTATAAAAGACCTGGGTACCACGTAATCATCGTCTTCATCAGTCGCCTATTTTTTCAGTTGGGTCATAGCTAGTGCTGGTAATTCCTATTTGGTTTTTGGCTTTGTAATCGAACTCGGCCCCTTTGTCATTGTAAGTGCAGATACTGGAATCGCCTCTTCGACCGCAAATATCTCCTTTGTGGCTGGCTATTCTCCGTAGACCTTTTTAATTCCATCTGGTGTTGGGAATTTTAACACTTGGTGCAGAGTTGAGGGTACTGCTCTCATGTTGTGGATCCATGGCCTTCCAAAAAAAGCGTTATACCTCATGTCTCCTTCGATTACATAAAACTTAGCTTCCTGTATGGTCCCGACGGTATTTATCGATAGTATTATCTCACCCTTAGTGGTTTCACATGCCATATTGAATCCGTTTAGAACTCGAACTACAGGCACGATTTGGTCTTGTAGACCGAGCAGCTCTATGACCCTCGATCGAATGATGTTGGTCGAGCTACCTGGATCAATTAACACACGTTTAACTCGAGTTTTATTCATGAGTGTAGATATTACCAGTGCATTATTGTGGGGATGTACAATCCCTTCTGCGTCCTCGTCGTTGAAAGATAAAATTCCTTCCGGTATGTAATCTCGAGTTCGTTTCTCCCTAGTGATGGATACTTTGGTGCGTTTCAACATCGGCCCCTGAGGGAGATCGACCCTACCAATGATCATGTTAATGATGTGTTGAGGTTCTTCTTGTTCTATATGTTTGTTAGAATCCCTGTTCCTGAAATGATTCTTGGCTCGGTCGCTCAAGAATTCTCGAAGATGGCTGTTATTAAATAGTCCGGCTACTTCCTCTCTCAATTGTCGACAATCTTCCATTCTGTGACCGTGAGTGCCATGATATTTGAACATCTGGTTAGGATCCCTTTGGGTTGGATCAAATTGTAGAGGTCGAGGCCATTTGGTAGCTTTAATGTGCCCGATAGCTGATACAATGGCGGAATCATCGACATTAAAGCTGTATTCCAATAGCCTCGATGCTTCTTTAGGCCCGATGGACCCATCGAATCTGTTTTTGGTCATGAGTCCCCAGTTTCTCTAACTTCGGTCATTTCTCCTTTCGTTTCTCATGGAGTTCCGCCCCGGACCCACTGCTTCTTCGGTCTTTATTATATGGCCGATACTGATCCCTGTTTGGTCTCAGTTCATGATCTATGTCTCTTTTGACTCAGTCAAAGGTTCTGACGGGATAAACAAACCCCGAAAGGGCTTCGAGTTGATCATCTTACACTCTGATCTTCGATTGATATAGGTTATGCACGTCGGCCCAAGTAACGGCCGAATATTCTATCAAGTTTTGTTTCAACTGCTGCGAAGCCACTGAGCTTCGAACATTAAGCCCTTGAGTGAAAGCCTGAACAGCCCAATCATCAGCGACCAGCGGCAGATCCATTCGTTCCATTTAAAAACAGGACACGAACTCTCTGAGTATCTCGTTATCCTTCTGTTTTACTTTGAAAAGGTCTGATTTCCTGGTCTCGACCTTGATGGCCCCGGCGTGTGCTTTTAAGAAAGAATCAGCAAGCATAGCAAATGAATCAATAGAATTAAGAGGTAAGTTATGATACCATATCATAACTCCTTTTGATAGGGTTTTTCCGAACTTTTTCAATAGGACATACTCGATCTCATCATCCTCCAAGTCATTCCCTTTGATGGCACATGTGTAAGAGGTTACATGCTTATTTGGGTCGGTCGTTCCGTTATACTTAGCAATCTCGGGCATGCGGAGTTTCTTAGGGATCGGCTTCAGAGCCGTGCTTGGAGGAAAAGGTTTTTGCACAAACTTCTTGGAATCCATGCCTTTTAATATTGGCGGCACTCCTACGATTTGGTTTACCTTAGAATTGTAGGTTTCCACCTTTTTGTCATTAGCTTCGATTTTCTTTTCCCTTGATTCTATCTATTTTGCCAGCTCCTCGAGCATCTTTATGATCTCGGGGTTAGACCCCGATTCATGTTAATTTGACCTTTATATGATCGGTTCATCCCTGCGAGTGACTTCCCGGGGTGGATCGGGTTCGACCCAGCTCGGTGCACGACTTTGGTTCTGTAACTGAGATATCATTACCTGTTGAGCCTGCAGCATTTCGAAGATCACCCGTAGACTGATCCCGTCTCCTTTACTATTTTATGTGTTTCGAGTTGCCGATCGGGCTCTACCACAGACATTATTTTCGAGGTCGGTAGGCAAGTTTGCATCGATAGCCACATGTGAATTAGCGTCAATCGGATCTACGATCAGAATTCCGATGGGATCAACGGGCGGTACTCCTTCACCGGGCGGTACTCCTTCACCGGGCACTGTGTTGTTATTTTCATCATGATGGCCGGACTCGTTATCAACATATAGGGGTGCTGATTGAGAGTTTGACATTTTGTGTTTTATCCTGAAATCGGAGACACTTCAAAGAGCTAGTGTAAAGTAGTGTGTGTTATGGAGATTTGTATCAAATAACCACTATTATCCTTAGCCCCACGGTGGGCGCCAAACTGTTTACCCTTAAAATTGAATAACAATTAAATTTATAAGTGGTTTTAAGGATACGTGATTTAATTTGATACTGAATGACAAATCAGATTGCAATTGAAATAAGTAATGGAAAAGTAAATGCTAATCATATAAGTTGAACAGTCTTAGCCTTGGAAGGTTTGCCACCATCGAGCCAAAAATGCTTTTATTGATATCAAAACAGAAATAACAAGAGAGTAACAAGAACTTGACGAGAATAATAATATATTGCTTTGGGATGCATGTTACAATACTTTTTACAAGTAATCAGACCCCTTTATATAGTAGGGAGTCCTACTTTAGGTATAATTCTATAAATGGTGAAAATCTCTTGGTTTGCTGATTTACCGGTTCTTTATTGATACGTGCCGAGATTCCCGCCGAAATATCTGACCGGTTACGAATATTTCGGCCTTTTGTTATTTTGGTCTTGTGTTGGTCATGCCGGTAATGTTTCCTCGAGCTTATTCGGGGTCAGGGTCGATTCCGGGATCATGGGCTCAATGTTCTCGAGGACGGACATTCTGACCTCGTGTTCTGGTTCGATGAGACTCGGGGTCGATCTTCAACTCTTCGCGTTCCAAGCCCGATCTGCCATGCAATAGTCGAGCCCAATTTCAACCGTATACAAATAGTCCCCTCGTTTTTTGGAGAGTAAATGACGAAAAATGATATGAGCTTCTAATTCTCACCTCGGTACTCCGCATCAGAGATGACAAAATGAACGAAACGTCTCGTCAGTCATGTCTTAATGGCATTAAATGCTCGTTAGTTGCTGGTCGGCCACTCCTGGCTTTGAATCGTCATTTGAAAATTATAAATACCCCCTTCTTCATTCATTCAAACTTTACATCCAAATCTTCTTTACTCCTATTTCTTAGAAATTCCAACACTTCCCAGCATTAAATTTCTGGCTATTCTGAAATCCTTTTACAAGAACTTGAGCTCTGATTTTATCCCTAACCATCAAGCTTAATATTTAAACTCCCTCTCTTTTCTTCATCTATCAAATAAATGGTGAAGACTTCAAAATCCGTTCCATAAAAAGAAACTCCATCTGCCTCGCGACCGGCAATGTTTCCTCGAGCTTATTTGGGGTCAGGGTCAATTCCGGGATCATGGGGTCAATGTTCTCAAGGACGGACATTCTGACCTCATGTTCTGGTTCGATGAGACTTGGGGTCGATCTTCAACTCTTCGCGTTCCGAGCCCGATCTGTCGTGCAATAGTCGAGCTCGATTTCGACCGTATACAAAGACTATAGCGCATGTAATACATGTGCTGTGTGTATAGCGCATATATTACATTCACTATATGGAAATTTTATGTGCGTACAGAATTTATTGTTGCTTACTTAAGACTGAATGTTCATTTATGAAAAAATCATTATTTTGAGTGAATTTGAACCAATTTGTCTTTGTTCTTCAACATCCTTTATACATCCCTTCATCTTCATAAATATATACAAAGTTCTGTTTGAATCTTGTTATGATGTCTGATGAGCGAAATGTTAGGGTTGTATTATATTGGGGTAGTGAGGCTATGGTGGAGAATAACTCGGTACACTATAGTTGTTCTCCACAGTGTATTATTAAGGTGCCATTCACATTGGAGTACCACAAATTGGTGTCTCTTATTTATAAAAAAATGAGTGTGATTAAATGTTCGGTTAATCTTAAGGTAACCGAAAGATACTCGTATTCGCTTACTCCACAAGGTGTGGCTTGTTATGCGGAGTTTAACATCGATGAGGATGAAATTCTACAATATTTTTTGAGTACACCGTATGTACACAAGGATGTTCTTGTGTTAAGCATGCTAGAAATGTACGAAAAGTTCGAAGATGTAAACAACATCGATATTCCACAAACTACGGCTAACACTCAACTATCTTGTGGTATTTTCGGAGATGTTTTATCTGAACAGATTTTGTATGAAAGAGTCTGGCCAGATCTAAACTTATCTCCACGGGTTAACGAGGAGTGAGGACATAATTTCTCGCCAATGCAGCAGCATGGAGGATCGCCAAGTTTACATAATTCACAGCCCGAGTGGTAAGTTGCAATTTACCTTGTTGTTGTATAACTATTTGTTTTATGTATAATAATAGTACTAACTCTTGTATCTGTCACGACCCAAAATCTCACCTTAAGGATCGTGATGGCACATAGTCCCCAGTACTAGGTAAGCCTAACACATGCTGAGTTTTTAACAGATTTAAACCATTAAATATAAATCAGTAATTGACATACGTAGCTAATATACGAACAATAGTTATATATTTTTTCCAAAATCGGTAGTACGGAGTCATAAGCTCTACTGAAATACATTAAAAATATCTAAATACGATATTGTTTTGGAATGAAGATAAACAGTAATAAAGATAATATCAAAAGGTGACTCCGAGGCCTGCGAACGGGACAACAGGTATACCTTGAAGTCTTGTCGCGACCCCAAATTCCCACCTTAGAATGTCGTGGTGGCACCTAGTCTCTAAGACTAGGTAAACCTAACACATACTGAGTTATTAACATATTTAAACCATTTAATTGCCATACATAACCAACAACCATCAACAAATATACAATATCCCAAAACCGATAGTACGAAGTCATAAACTCTATTAAGTTCGCTAAAAATCTCTAACTATAATATTGTTCTAGAATAGAAATAAACAGTAGTAATGAAAGACAACAGAAGGTGACTCTGAGGCCTGCGAATGGGATGGCAGGTATACCTTGAAGTCTTCGCAGCAACTCAAAATCAGCTATCTAACGACCAACACTCTCTGAGGTACCTGGATCTGTACAAAAGATGTGTAGAAGCATAACATGAGTACACCACAGCGGTACCCAATAAGTATCAAGATTAACATCGGTGGAGTAGTGACGAGGTTCAAGTCAAGACACCTACTATACATAATAACCTGTGCAATTGTTAATATAAAGCTAATAGGGGAACAAATATCAATGCAAAGCTAAACATAGAAAGAACAACAATATAAGGCTAGCAATGGAAAATAGAAATGACAAGTAGCGATAAGAAGTAAACATGTGATAACGCAGTAAGTAATCAGAACACAACTAAAGTGCCAGCGAAACCAATTAAGGGAAATAAATGACAACCAAATAATCAATTATTCTATCACAAGGTTCATACATGAATCATCCTGAGGCATCACACCTCATAATCATGAGTCCTGAATCATGAAATCATAATCACATGACACCTTGTGCCCACATCATCAATCACAACTGCACGTGCCACTCATATGTTGCATGGATAATTAACGTGCCAATACCATTAATACCTTAGATCTGCATGGATAACTCATGTGCTAATAGTAACAATATTTCATATCCGCACGGACAACTCACGCGCCCCTAGTCCAATCCACACATAGAAAGCAGGTATACAATAGTACATGATCAATAAACCTCAACATTCATACTCTCAAGCTGATATAGGTGACAGGTTACGGTGTATGTTTGTGCAAGTGTACTATCATAGCTTAAGTTAACAGGTAAGATCATAGACACCGCGTAGCACATTGGAAACAACACAACAAAACCCGAAGTATGCATGACACACGCAAGATAGTTACCCCGCCACACAATATCATCAATAACAATGCCCCCAGGCCATCACAAATCATCCCCGATATAGCCCGCCTTGTCTCCCGCATGCCAATAGTAGTAAATGCCCACCTTGTCTCACCATACACGCATCAATAATTATCCCACCTTGTCTCGTCACATGTGCAAATCCAACATATACAGCCTAGCGTGTCTCATCGCATGTGCAAATATCAATGATAACAAAAGCACAAACAACTCAAGTGCAAATATCCTAACAATCCTCTCAAGCCTTTCCACATGTGCAAAAATACAACAACACAATAACAACTCGCAGCACACGTGCCTATATACCACAACTTTGCCATAACAACAATACCAATACCACAACAATACACTGAAAGGCCCCGAAAAGTTTGCCAAGGAATTTAAGGGTTCGTGTTGTTGAAGTAGGCTTACGTGTTTGAGGGTTGTAGAAATTCTTCGCGGCGAGCTTGCTCGCCGTGGTACGGACTTTTTGGGCTGAAAAATACATTGAGGTGTTGGTGGAAAAGTGTTTGCTGAAGGGCCAATTATGCGGTCAGATTCACGGCCGTAGATCCATTCTGCGGGCCGCATAAGCGTCGCAAAGTTGAGCAGGGAGTTGTTGAATTTTTTAGGGTTGTTTCACGGACCTTTGTGCGATCGCAAACCTGTTTTGCGATCCGCACTTCTGTCGCAGAGTTGCATGAGGAAATTTTGTTGGGCGATTCTGCGGCCCATTCTGTGGCCGCATAAGTGGTCTGTGGACCGCAGACCGGTCGCAGACCTACCCAGACCATCTTAGTTTTTGGGCATCACTTTTGCGGGTTATTATACGGACCACATACCTGTTCTGCAGTCAGTTCTACGACCGCAGACTTGAGTTCAGAGGGTCCATTTTCCTATTTTTATAACCCGACCCCATTTTAATAAATAGACTTTGGGGCAATTATCTGATATTTTAGAGATAGGTGAGATCATTTTAGAGAGAGAAGGAGGAAAACTAGCATTCTAATCATACAATCTTGCACCAATCTTCAAAAATCAAGAAGCCATTCACTAGACCATCATCTACCCGGGTAAGACTTTGCCCTAAAACCCTCATGCAATTGTTATAGGTTTAATTAGGTTATGGAATTGGAATTAGGCCATTCATGTATCAATAGCTTGTAGTAAGTGAGGTTAATGAACTAGTGTGGGTGGTTTCTTGTTGAAATTGGTTAAGGGAGGAAGAGATTACCATTGTAGAGCTTTGTAGTCCATTTTGTAAACTAGGTGTTCGACAAAATTCCTAAGAGAGTTGCACCAAATGAATCCTTCTAATTATTATCCGATTTTCGCTACCTTCTTATAGATTGTTATTGCTAGAAGTGTTGGGACGTTGTAATAACTTAAGGAAAGCTCAAACAAGGTATGTTGGCTAAACTACTCTCTTAGAATTGAATTCCATGATGTTCCCGTAAGTTTCAAGTATGGTTGGCTCAAGTTCCTGATTCCTATGTTCCGAGTTATCCCTTATAAACTTGACTATTCCGAATGAGCCTTATGTCAAAAGATATATGTCCAAAAGTATGGGTTGCGTATTAAAATGTTATGACTTTGAGTTGCATTTCAAATGAAAGCTAGTATGCCAAATTGTGTGAGAAAAACTCGATATGCTTAAGACTCTTAATTGCTCATATGTGTACCTAAGGTCATGATTGAAAATGTCTTGTTGTTGATAATCTATTAAGATGCTTAAAAATGAAATAAGTGAATTGGGGATATAGAGTGTGGCCAACGGGCCAAGAATGAAAGTTATACTGGTGGCTAGCGGTGCCAATGAAATTAGATGATGTGAGAGAGGTTAAGAAATAAGCCTTGTGTCACGCTCCGAATTTGGGGAGCATGACCGACGCTCAACCGAGTGAACCAGGTCAAGCAAGACTGTTAGATACTTTCTACCTAAACTCACTTATGAATAAAGAGAATACATATTTTCGTTGATTAGACCATAAAGAGATTATGTATACAATACCAAATTATCACCAATAGTTACTTCATCTTAAAGTCTCAAATTTCACACATATTTTTCATGGTCTGAAATGGAACAAGTGATTCAAACATAACATAACATTATTTGACTTCGCTAGTGCCAATATACAACCCACACTATGTCTATGGAGCCTCTAATAGATACATGAGAGTATTATGATAATGCCGGCAACAAGGCCCCGGCATACCTCAAAAACAATACACAAGGAACAAAAGATACATGACCCCGAAATAAAGTGGGACTCATTAAGTCTGCTGGGAAGAGGGTGTACTGCTATCGATGATCCTGCTGTGGAACCACCTGTATCCATTGAAGATGCCGCGCCCCCGACAAAAGGGACGTTAGTACATATGGAATAGTACCAGTATGAATGACAAAATACCCTCTCAATAGAATAATAATTAATATAAGGTAGAACAATCATAATATCAGCGGAAGCCACAAACAACATCAGACATAAAATTAGGATCAAGACAGTGTTCAAATTAATTTCCATATCTTAAGTTGGGAGATCTTTAATACAAATATGCCACCGTTCACGATACCAATGTTCACAATACCAATACCACTGTTCTTTTAGCACGGAGTCCGATCACGACCCGATCAGCTAGGCTATCTCATTAGAGATCAGCTACAATCATAATTTCCAGCACAATCACCACTATGTGTGCGGCATGGCGTCCGATCATGACCCGATCGGCTAGCCCATCTCATTCGAGACATCAACCTTTTTATACCAATCATCTCATTTCATACTTATTTCACATCTTTTCATTTCATTGGCACTAATGGCCACAATTATAAAATCATTCTTGGCACGTCGGCCGTATTTAGTATTTCATGCTCACCTTTTTTGCTTTCAAACATCATCATCATCATCATCAACAAGGAATTACAAATCAAAGTTTTTAGTACACATGTGAGCAAAAAAGAGTCTTAGGCACATAGAGATTTTCATAAAATTTGGCATAATAGCCTTCGTTTGAGCTTGACTTGAAGTCACAACATTATTAATGCACAACCCATACTTTGAACACATTCTCAAATGATAACATACCATGATAATAGCATTTGGGATACATATTGAACATATATCTTTCAACACAAGCTTATTCGAAATAGTCACTTTTATAATGAACAACTCGGGACTTACATACCGTGAGATTCAATTCTAAGAGAGGAGTTTATCCAACATACCTCGATTTGAGCTTTCCTTAAATTACTACAATATTCCAAAAATCTTGGCAATCCCAATTTAGTTTGAGACATAATAAAATTGAATACAAATTAGGAAGATATTCATGGTTTCAGCTATCTTGAGCATTTATCAAACACTAGGTGTTCAAATTTGGCTTCAAGGTTCTTCTACAAGATTTACTTCATCCCATAACCCAATCTTTACTTATTTGAGCCCAACAATCGTCCCACAAACCTTATTGGTACATGCATGTATAATTACTACTCTTACACCCCAAGAATCATACTCTTAATCACCCATCTTTTACCCCAAACTCGAAATTGAATAATTCGGTGAAGGAATTCTTACCTCTTTGAAGCCCTAGCAAGATCCTTGTGAAATCTTCAAGCCTTGAATAAGAATTGATGAACAAATATCTAGGTCTTCTCTTTCCCTCTCTACAATACTCTCACCTCTCTCTTAAAATACTAGATTTTTGCTCTAAAAGAGTCCCTTTACCTCAATATATCGAAATAGGGTCGGGTCAAATTTAGAAAAGTTAAAGCCCCGACGTAGATCTGCGGTCGCATATGCGACCGCATAACACGTCTACGGACCACATAATGGCCGTAGAGTGGATCAGAGGCGGGGCAAGATTGGGGGAAGTGTATGGTACATTGTGCAACTGCAGACTAGTTCTGCGGTGCATTATGCGACTGCAGATCAGCTCTGTGGTGCATTATGCGACCACAGAACTAGTCCATGGTCGCATAATGTACCACAGACTTCCCCCAATCTTGCCCCGCCTCTGATCCACTCTGCACCCATTATGCAGTCCGCAGAGTGATTCTGTGACCGCATAGTGGGCCGCAGAAATATCTTCTTCTGTCGAAAAGTTTCCTTTACTCCTAGTGCATTGTTCAACCCAAAAATTTCGAGCCGCGGTGAGCTTGTGAGAATTTCCTTTGCGAAACCTTCGTCCTCGAATGAGGATCCAAATCCTAGTTCGGCACCACGAAACCTTAATTTCCTTTGCAAAAATTTTACGGGGCCTTAAATTCTCCCCTACTTAGGATCATTCGTCCTCGAATGAGGGTTAAAATCCATCATTAGCATTCAATGTGACTTAACTGTTAATTCACACACACCAACAATTTCAAAATTTGGCTAACTCCCTAAATTTCCAAAAATTTCGCTAGAGTCTCCCATGTAACTGGGCCTATCAACCTGTGAGAATCCCAGAAACCAATCCTAACAACATGTACTTAATCCGATAACGCAATATAACATAAAACAATACCAACCGTGGCCTCATAAGCAATATATTACCAGAAAAGGGATACCCTTAACATAATCTGTACAAATGATACATAATTTATAGAAGGCAACTCTTAGCATTTTCATAGAACACAACTTTATAAATACATGGTTATTCAAACATATAAGGTTACTTTTTCTTCATTTCTTCCTCGGCCTCCCAAGTAGCCTCTTCAGCCTACTGGTTTCGCCATAACATTTTCATGGAGGTAATTTCTTTATTTCTTAACTTTCGTACTTGCCGATCAAGAATAGAAACTGGAATCTCTTCATAAGTCAATTCCTCATTAATCTCAATAGTCTCAACCGGAACAATGAGTGTCGGGTCTCTAAATACTTTCTTCAATATAGACACGTGAAACACCGAGCGCACTAATGACATCTCAGGTGGTAGCTCAAGCTTGTACGCCACATCACCGATCCTCTGAATGATTTTGTACGGTCCGATATACCTCGGATTCAATTTCCCTTTCTTGCCAAATCGCATTACACACTTCATGGGGGAAACCTTCAAGAATACCCAATCATCTTCTTTGAACTCCAAATCCCTACGACGAACATCCGAATAGGACTTCTGATGACTCTGAGCAGTCTTCAACTGCTCCTTAATGATCTTAAAATTTTCCATAGCCTGATGCACGAGGTCTGGCCCTATCAACTTTGCTTCCCCAATCTTGAATCACCCAATGGGAGATCTACATCTCCTACCATATAAAGCCTCGAACGGTGCCATCTGAATGCTAGCATGATAAATATTGTTGTAGGAAAATTCTATAAGTGGCAAATGATCATCCCAGCTACCTTTGAAGTCTAGAACACAAGCATGCAACATATCCTCAAGCGTCTGAATAGTCCGCTCTGCCTACCCATCAGTCTGCGGGTGAAAGGCTGTACTAAGATTCACCTGAGTACCCAAACCTTGCTGAAATGTTTTCCAAATATTAGCCATGAACTGTGCCCCCCGATCAGAAATGATAGAAACTGGAGTGCCATGCAACCTGACTATTTCTTTAATATACAACTGAGCATATTGTTCCGTTGTATTGGTAGCCTTAACCGGAAAGAAGTGTGCTGATTTCGTGAGTCGATCCACAATCACCCAAATCGAGTCAAACTTATGAGGAGTGCGAGGTAGTCCTACCACGAAGTCCATATTAATCATTTCCCACTTCCACATTGAAATTTCTATGTTCTGTGCCAACCCACCGGGATTTTGGTGTTCGGCCTTCACTTGTTGACAATTTGGACATCTCGCCACAAAGTCCGCTATATTCCTCTTCATATAATTCCACCAATAGATTTCCTTAAGATCATGATACATTTTTGTAGAGCCCGGGTGCACGGAATACCTAGAGGTGTGAGCCTCGGTCATGATTCTCTCCCGGAGACCATCTACATTTGGAACACATAGACGCCCTTGGTACCTTAGTGTACCATCACCCATGCCAAGAGAAAATGCCATGGTCTTATGTTTATGAATCCCTTATTTCAATTGTGCCAACAATGGATTTTGTATTGTTTCTAATTGACTTTTACAACAAGTGATGATTAAGCCCTATTTTGCACAATCACCCCTCCTTCACTAGAGTCCGCTAGACGAACTCCCAAACTAGCCAATCGGTGAACTTCCTTGGCCAATGGCCTTTGATATGCCTCCAAGTGTGCTAAACTACCCATAGATTTCTGGCTAAGAGCATCCGCCACAACATTAGCCTTCCCCGGATGATATAGAGTATCAATGTCGTAATCCTTGAGTAATTCAAGCCATCTCCTCTGCCTCAGATTCAATTCCTTCTGTTTGAAAATATATTGAAGGCTCTTATGGTCCGTGAATATATCCACATGGACCCCATATAAATAATGATGCCAAATTTTCAATGCAAATACCACCGCCGCAAGTTCTAAATCATGTGTTGGATAGTTCTTTTCATAATTCTTGAGTTGCCTCGAAGCATAAGCTATCACCTTGCCATGTTGCATTAATAAATACCCAATCCCGATTCTTGAAGCATCACAATATACCACAAATCCATCTATACCCTCTGGTAGGGTCAAGATCTGTGCCGTAGTCAATTTTGCTTTCAATGTTGTGGAAGCTCCTTTCACAAGCATCTGGCCATTGGAATTTAACCGCCTTCTGCGTCAATTTAGTCAACGGAGAAGAAAAGAACCCCTCCACAAACTTTCTGTAATATCTAGCTAAGCCTAAGAAACTGCTAATCTCAGTTGGGGTAGTAGGTCTAGGCCAATTCTTTATGGCTGTAATTTTCTGAGGATCAACCTTAATTCTTTCACTAGAGATGACATGACCCAAGAATGTGACAGATTCAAGCCAAAATTCACACTTTGAAAACTTTGCATATAACCTATGCTGATATAAGGTTTGCAGAACTACCCTGAGATGATCAACATGGTCCTCTCGACTTCGTGAATATACAAGAATATAATCAATGAACACTATCACAAAGGAGTCAAGAAAAGGCTTGAAGACTCGATTCATAAGATCCATGAAAGTTGTTGGGGGCATTTGTTAGCCCAAAAGACATCACCAAAAATTCAAAGTGCCTATATCGGGTTCTAAAAGCTATTTTCGGAACATCCTGCTCCCTGATCTTCAATTGGTACCCAGATCATAAATCAATTTTGGAGAAGTACTTAGCACCTTGCAATTGGTCAAACAAATCATCTATCCTTGGCAGTGGGTACTTATTCTTGATTGTGACCTTGTTGAGCTGCCAATAGCCGATACACATTCTTAGTGACCCATCCTTCTTCCTCACAAAGAGAAACGGTGCACCCCAAGGTGACACACTCGGCCGGATGAAACCCTTTTCTAACAAATCTCTCAGTTGTTCCTTTAGCTCCTTTAATTCTGCCGGTGCCATTCTGTAGGGCGGAATAGATATAGGCTGCGTGTTTGGCATCACATCAATACCAAAATCAATCTCCCTATCTGGTGGGATCCCAGGGAGTTCATCCGGAAAGACTCCTGGAAATTCATTTACAACAGACATGGACTCAAGAATAGGTGCCTCAACATCGGTGTCCGTAACTCGGACCAAATGGTAAATATACCCCTTGTCGATCATCTTCGTGGCCTTAAGGTAAGAAATAAACATACCCTTTGGCACCACATCATCACCCTTCTACTCAATAACTGGCTCATTTGGAAATTTGAACCTAACAGTCCTAGTTTGATAATCAAGCTTGGCAAAACAAGAATAAAGCCAGTCCATCCCCATTATTACATCAAATTGACCATTCCCAATTCAATGAGATCGGCCATGGTGTCCCGACCACACAACGTGACAATACAATCCCTATAAACGCCTATAAACCCGCGCGACCAAAATAGACTCACCAACCGGAGTAGATACAGAGAACGGCTCGTGAAGCTGTTCTGGTTCTATCCCAAATTCCATAGCAACATAAGGAGTGACATATGACAAAGTGGAACCGGGATCAATAAGAGCATACACATCATGAGCTTGGACAATCAATATACCTGTGACAACATCTAGAGGAGCCTCTGAATTCTGGCGACCCCTCATTGCATAGAAACGGCTGGATCCTACCGAACTTTGTGCTCCACCCCTAGCTGCACCACGCCCTGCGGGTGTTGGAGTGCCTCGAGCTGGAGGAGGTGCTGTAGATGTAGTAGCTGCAGAACTGGCTGGCTGTGTCGTGCCCCTTCCCACACCCTGATGGGACAAACAACAATCTCTCTGAATGTGACCCCTCAATCCGCACCCGTAGCATATGGGTAAGTCTATCTAGCATATTCCTAAGTGCATCTTTCCACACCTAGGGCATGAGGGACTTCGCTGCTACTGGAATATACCACCATGTCAACCCTACTGGTAGGATGCCCTGTTTCCCTGACTGGGCCTGAAACAGCTCCACTTCTGCTGACTGGCCCTGATGGCGGTGCACTAGCTGAAAACTTAGCAAAGGACTGAGATGGCCCTGACGACCCTCCCCTGAATATTGACCTGCCGCCACCAGAAGAACCACCAAAGTTGCCCGCAGACTGGCCTTATTAATACCCTCTCGCTCCATTCTGTTCCTCAATTTGCGGGTCTCTGTGGCTTGAGCGAATGCCACCATCTTTCTATAGTTCATATCAGAATTCAAGGTAGTTGTAACGGCCTCATTAACTACCAAGGGACTAAGTCCCTGCACAAACTGGCACACTCTAGCCTCCATAGTGGGCAACATGTACATAGCATACTTGGACAAGTGCGCGAATCTCATATGGTACTTCCACACACTCAGGCTACCTTGCCTCAGGCTCTCAAACTCAACGGCATGGGCTGCCTTAGTCTCGGCAGGCAAGAAATGATCAATGAAGGCATCAGCAAACTCACCCCACCTTGTCGGAGGGCTCCCCTCCTCACGAGACTCCTCCCATAGCTGAAACAAAGAATATGCCACCTCTTTCAGGTGGTAGGATGCTAACTCCACTGCCTCTGTCTCCGTAGCACGCATAACTTGGAGAGTCTTATGCATCTCATCAATGAAGTCCTGGGGGTCCTCATCTGGGTTAGTACCCATGAACACTGGAGGGTCCAACTAGAGAAACCTATTCACCCTGGAACTAGCAGAATCCCTTGGCTGACTAGAAGAAGTAGGTGCAACATTTGATCTCTGGGCCTGGGAAGCCACTATTTGAGCCATCAGAAACACCGGAATCGGAAGCTGGAGCTGGAGGTGGAACTGGTATATCAGTTAGAGGGACCGTTGCACCCTCAGTAGGTGTAGGGGCAGGTGCAGTCTAATAAGTTGTAGTAGAATCAGGCAGTATAGTAATTGGGGGAATATCCTCACCCCTTGGGTGCTCACCTGCATTATCAAATGTAGAATCAACTGCCACTACTGGTGTGACATTGGCTCTCTGCTAGTTCTTGCCTTCTTCTTAGGTTCCATGTACTGAAAATTAGAGCAACGCAAGATTTAAAGGAGGAACAATCATACAATCAGCTTTATCGCACGATCGAGAACATGAAAGAAGGGTATTATTCCTAAATGCCCAAATAGCATCCTAATTATAGATGTGGTCGACAACACACCGATAAGAAGGACTCTACTAGACACGGCTCCAAGACATCCCAGGACACTTTAAAATCTTAGGCTCTTATACCAAGTTTGTCACGCCCCAAACTCGGGGAACGTGACCGGTGCTCAACCGAGTGAACCCGGTCAAGCAAGCCTGTTAGATACTTTCTACCCAAACTCACTTATGAATAAAGAGAATACATATTTTCGTTGATTAGACCATAAAGAGATTATGTATACAATACCAAATTATCACCAATAGTTACTTCATCTTAAAGTCTTAAATTTCACACACATTGTTCATGGTCTGAAATGGAACAAGTGATTCAAACACAACATAGCATTGTTTGACTTCCCCGGTACCAATATACAATCTACACTATGTCTACGGAGCCTCTAATAGATACATGAGAGTATTATGAAGTGGGGCTCACCAAGTGTGCTGGGAAGAGGGTGTACCGCTATCACTGATCAATGTCTCCTGCTGTGGAACCACCTGCATCCATTGAAGATGCAGCGCCCCCGGCAAAAGGGACGTTAGTACATATGGAATAGTACTAGTATGAATGACAAAACACCCTCTCAATAGAATAATAATTAATACAAGGTAGAACAATCATAATATCAATGGAAGCCACAAACAACATCAGATCTCAAATTAGGATCAAAATAGTGTTCAAATTAATTTCCATATCTTAAGTTGGGAGATATTTAATACCAATATGCCACCGTTCACGATACTAATATTCACAATACCAATACTATTATACTTTTAGCACGGAGTCCGATCACGACCCGATTGGCTAGGTCATCTCATTAGAGACATCAACCACAATCATAATTTCTAGCACAATCACCACCATGTGTGTGGCATGGAGTCCGATCATGACCCGATCGGCTAGGCTGTCTCATTCGAGACATCAACCTTTTTATACCAATCATCTCATTTCATACTTCTTTCACATCTTTTCATTTCATTGGCACTAATGGCCACAATTATAAAATCATTCTTGGCACGTCGACCATATTTAGTATTTCATGCTCACCCTTTTCGCTTTCAAACATCATCATCATCATCAACAACAAGGAATTACAAATCAAAGTTTTTAGTACACATGTGAGCAATTAAAAGTCTTAGGCACATAGAGAGTTTTACAAAATTTGGCATAATAGCCTTCGTTTGAGCTTGACTTGAAGTCGCAACATTATTAATGCATAACCCATACTTTGAACACATTCTCAAATGATAACATAACATAATAAAAGTATTTGGGATACATATTGAACATATATATTTCAACACAAGCTTATTTGGAATAGTCACTTTTATAATGAACAACTCGGAACTTTCATACCGTGAGATTCAATTCTAAGAGAGGAGTTTAGCAAACATACCTCAATTTGAGATTTCCTTAAATTACTACAATATTCCGAAAATCCTAGCTATCCCAATCTATTTTCATACATAATAAAATTGAACACAAATTAGGAAGATATTCATGGTTTCAGCTCTCTTGAGCATTTTATCAAACACTAGGTGTGTAAATTTGGCTACAAGGTTCTTCTACAAGATTTCCTTCATACCATAGCCCAATCTTTACTTATTTGAGCCCAACAATCTTCCCACAAACCTTATTGGTACATGCATGTATAATTACTACTCTTACACCCCAAGAATCATACTCGTAATCACCCATCTTTTACCCCAAACTCAAAATTGAATAATTGGGCTAAAAAATTCTTACCTCTTTGAAGCCCTAGCAAGATCCTTGTGAAATCTTCAAGCCTTGAATAAGAATTGATGAATAAATGGCTAGGTCTTCTCTTTATCTCTCTAAGATACTCTCACCTCTCTCTAAAAATACCAGATTTTTGCTCCAAAAGAGTCCCTTTACCTCAATATATCCAAATAGGGTCGGGTAAAAAATAGAAAAATTGAAGCCCCGACGCAGATCTACGGTCGCATATGCGATCGCATAACACGTCTGCGGTCCGCGAATCGACCGCATAATTGTAGCTCCAAAATGGGGGTCGTCTTGTTGGGTATGCGGTGGTTATGCAGCCCGCAGACCTATTCTGCGGTCGCATAATACACCGCAGAACTGGTCTGTGGTCGCATAATGTACCGCTGACTTCCCCCAATCTTGCCCCGCCTTTGATCCACTCTGTGGCTATTATGCGGTCTGCAGAGTGACTCTGCGACCACATAGTGGGCCGCAGAAATGTCTTCCTCTACCGAAAATATTCCTTTACTCCCCAGCACATTGTTCAACCTAAAAAGTCCGAGTTGCGGCAAGCTTGCGAGAATTTCCTTTGCGAAACCTTCGTCCTCGAATGAGGGTCAAAATCCTAGTTCGGCACCACGAAACCTTAATTTCCTTTTAGAAACTTTTACGGGGACTTACACCTTAATTCAACTGTTTTAAAATGACTTCGAAAATAGAATTGCCTAAAAACCTATGTACTCCAGTCGTGCCTATACGTGGCTGTTTTAACTAATGTTATGCTTTGTAAGTATTCTCAATGTGTTTTGCGTTCTTACATATCCATGAGTAGAAATTGTGTATTGCCCTCTTTGGGGAAAAGTATTTCAAGAATAAATGGTGTGCTACTTGTTTATGATTCTAACTTGCTCTTCAATTGCCAATCATTTTACTCCATTTCTTGGAAAGAAATCTATTGTGCTTAAATTCTTCATTTTCAATGCACTTAAAGTTGTGATTTTCGGAATATTATATATGTTGATATTTGTGATGATGATCCATGGAAGGAAAGATATGAAAGTGTGGAAATTGAAATACGGCCACCGTGCCTTGAATAAAGAATCTTGTGAATGACCAAAAGAGCCAAGGAAATATTGTTGTTGTGATTGACTGAAAATACTAGTGGAGATTTATACAATGTGAAAGATGAAGAGCTAAATATATTTGTGCTTTTATTTCCCTTGTGTACAAACCAAAAATGTTTTTGGAGTATCATTAGTAAACCGAGGAAGGGTGGGTCATAAGGCCCATACCCGAAACTACATGTGCCGGTGTAGGAGTGGATTGTGATTATTCCCCTTATTTGGGATGATATTATTCCCCTTAATTGGGATGAGATTGAAAATAGATGTGATTTAGAAAAGTCAACCCACACAGCATATGGGGGGAGGCGGCCTAGCTGATCGGGTGGAGATCGGACGCCATGTTGCGCACATGGTGGTACTACTCTTAGTAACATCTTTCTTTTGCACTACATGTCAAACTACATTGTTCGTGGGGAGATGGCCTAGCCGATTGGGCGTGATCAGAATCCGTGCTAAAAATACGGTGGTATATCAGTACTAATGATCTCCCAACCAAAAATATATATTATTTTCATATTTTAAAAATTATTATGTTTTAACTAGGTATTTGGATATTGTCGATTGTTACTTGCTGCTTCTCTGGTTTTTCCTTTCTTATATTGGCATTCTATTTTAAAAGAGGACAGTTAGCTTGACATACTAGTACTATTCCATATGTACTAACATCCCTTTTGGAGGGGGCGCTGTATCTTCAATGGATGCAGGTGGTTCATCAGCGGGCAACTTTGGTCCTCGTTAGCAGTTACTCCCTATTCAGCAGGTTTTGGTGAGCCCTACTCTATTCCGGTGCCTAATATCATTTGATGTTGTACTTGTGTTTTGAGGTATAACCGTGGCCTTGTTGCCGGCATTTCCATATTACTCTTCAGTTGTACTTAGAGGCTCCGTAGACAGGTTGTGGGTGGTGTTTGATGTGGGGAAATTGAAGTAGAAATGTTGGTATTTGGCAAACATGTTTTTTCATTATATCTATAAACTTGTAATAGTTTGGAAATTATGAATGAAGCTACTAATGGAAATAAAATGGGAGTTGTTAATGAAAAATCCTTCCAGTGTTTAATTAATGGAGTACACCTCCTCTTTATTCATGGGTGAGTTGGGTAGAAGGAAATTTAACAGGCTTGCTCGGCCGGGTTCAGTCGGTTGAGCGCCGGTCGCACTCTCTGAGTTCGGGGCGTGACATACATAGCCCACGGCTCAACAACACTGAGTAAAACAAGAACAAAAACAACAATAACACGAGGGTGCGATAAGTAGATCAACACAAGAATTACAACAACGCAATAAAACGGAAGAATAAACTTAGCAATAAAAGATATAACATGTAATAATGACTACAAATAAGAACAACTCAATAATAGAAAAGGTAGCATGACAATAAAAGAGGTAACAAATTCAATTAAAGCATATAAGAGTACGCTTGACAATAAAAGATAGAACATGTAATGACGACTTCAAATATAGCATGTAAAAATAAACTTAACAATGGAAAATATATCATGATATGGCAACTTCAATTAAATGCATGAAAGAAGCCTTATAGTCTAAAACCGGTCAATTTTCACATATAAGACTGTGTACACACTCGTCACCTCGTGTAGATATCTTCCACATAATTCAAATAGTGCAGTTAAGCATATCCCTATGGGGTAGTCCTCCCACACGAAGTTAGGCAAGATACTTACCTTAACTAGGCCAAATCAACACTCAAAAATAGTTTTTCCTTTACAATTCACCTCCGCTCAGCTCAAATCTAACCAAAATTGATTTAATAACATCAAATAATGCAAGAAAAACAAATTCTAATAAGTAAAGCTATGATCTTTATACAATTCCCCAAAAAGTCAATAAAAGTCAACCCGGGGTTCGTCCGGTCAAAACCCGGGTCCAATGGTAGATCTTGACTATCCATAATCCCACGAGTCCATATATGTGTTTTGTTTTCAAATCCGACTCCAATTCGACTCTCAAATCCCAGATTTTCATTTTTCAAAACATAGACAAAATTTACCAAAAGTTTCCTTCAAATATCATGATTTAGATGTTAAATCTCATATATATTCATGTAATATAATTGAAAGTTGATCAAAATCACTTACCCAATGATTGTATGTGAAAATCCTCTCTCCAAATCGTCTCCTACCGAGTCTAGGGTTCAAAGATATGAAAATGAGACTAATATCCCATCTTCCAGCCCTTTTATCCAGGTGCAGATGTCGCAAATGCGACATAGGGTTCGCATATCGCAAATGCAGACAAGCCATCGCAAATGCGGCTCCCGATGAACCCAGGGAATGTCGCAAATGCGAACCATACTTCGCATGTGGGAAGTCAGGCCCTTCACAAAAGCGGCCATTTTGATCGCAAATGCGATCCAGCTTAGCCCAGGCCCCCATCGCAAAAGCGAACAATGTGTTCGCAAATGCGAACCTGACAGACCCTAGTAATCTACGCAAGTGCGACCCCCACCTCGCAAATGCGAGGTTTGTAAATACGAACAAAATCTCTCATTTGCGAGACCTGAAGTACCTGTCCGAAAACCAGCAAAACTGAAACTCTTTCAAACACTCTGAAACTCACTCGAGCCCTCGGGTCTCCACACTAAACATCAACACAAGTCTAAAAATATTAGACGAACTCGCTCGCACGATCAAAACACCAAAATAACATCCGGAATCACGAATCGGACATCAAAATGCATGGAATTTATATTGAAACTCAAGAACCTCTAAAAAGACAACCACGCGTCTGATTCCTATCAAATCAACTCGGAATGATGCCAAACATTGCAGTCAAGTTCCAAATAACAAAACGGACCTATTCCAAGTCCCAAAACCAAAAGCCGAACCTGATAGCAATAAAGTCAAACCATGGCCAAACTTAGGAAAATGATAAACCTTTATATCGCCAACTTCAGCATAACAAGTCAAATCAACCTAGGGACCTCTGATTTTAATTCCGGGCATACGCCCATATCCAAAATCACAATACGAAACTATCATAGCCATCAAAACACCGTTTCGGGGTCGTTTTCACAAAATTCAAATCTCGGTCAACATTTCCAACTCAAGCTTCTGAAATAAAAAACATTCTTCCAAATCAATCTCGGAACACTCGAAAACCGAAACCGACCATACACACAAGCCATAATACACGATATGAAGCCACTCAAGACCTCGAACCACTAAACAAAATGCTAGAGCTCAAAACGATCGGTCGGGTCGTTACATGTCTCTAGCTGCAAAAACACAACTCTCAAAAACCAACACGATATGAAGTACCTGGATCTACACACAAAAATGTGCAAAAGCGTAATATGAGTACACCACTGTGGTACCCAGTAAGTATCAAGACTAACCTCGGTGGAGTAGTGACGAGGTTCAAGTCAAGACACTCACTAGACATTAAAGCTTGTGCAGAATATTTATATAAAGCTAACAATGAAAAGTAAAGGCAATAAATGACAACAAGAGTAAACATGTGATAAACAACAAAATGTTCAACACGTTTAAAATCCAAGTGGATTAAATTAAGGAAAACAATAATAGTTCAAGTCATCAAGCCATCCCAACACAGAATTTACAACAAGAATCACCCTGAGGTACCACACCTCGTATTCTCAAATCATAAGCCACAAATCACGAATCTTACTCACTTGGCACCTCATGCCCACATTACCAATCACCTTCGTATGGCTATTATCTTGTGTCACAACATAAGTAACACCCGCATGACAAGATCTCATGCCACCACGCGTATCGTATCCGGATTAATTACCAATAAAATGTTCAAAAAATTTATTTAAATAAAATAAAACCTGATTACAATTTAAATATAGTAAAGCATCAAATGAGATACTGAATTTAATTTAAGAATCAAATAAAGTAAAGCATGATAACAATTTAAATAAAGCATAAATTGAGAAAATGAGTTTATTTTAAGGATCAATTAAATTAGAGCGTAATAACAATTTAAATAAAGTAAAACATAAAATGAAATAATGAGTTTGTTTTAAGAATCAAATAAAATAAAGCATGATAATAGTTTCTTTATTTAAATCCGTATGTTACCCACAGCTCAACAGATTTCGAGATAATAACTCCACGTAAGTAAATCCATCTTGACAACCAGTTCATCGCGTAACAATGGAGGCGCAACTTAGCATATTAAAACAACACATCAAATCACGTAAAATGCATGACACATGCAAGAAGTCACAAACCGTTCCAACCCAAAAATAACAACCAAAGTAACTTCGATGTACCGCACATCGTAATCACATATCATACTTATGTCGCCGCGTGAGCTTCACATTTGAAATATATATTTTCCGAAAGATCTTCACGCGCTTTAGCCCCTTATCTCGCCGCGTGTGCTTCAAATGAAGTATTTTCCCTTACTTGAACCGCGCGCATAAATACTCCACTTATCTTGTTGCATGTGGATCAATATACACACCACCCTTATGCCACCGCATGCGCATCTCATCACAACACAATAATCAACTCGCACGCCATATGCCCTTATGCAACAATGTTTCTCAAACAACTATACGAATGCCACAACGTTTCTCAAACAATAATACCAATGCCACAATATTTCTCAAACAAATATACCAATGCCACAACATTTCTCAAACAGCAATACCAATGCCACAACAATGCATAGCCCATGACTCAACAACAAGGTGCACAATAAATTTCAACAACAACAAAATTAAACGAGAAATAACAACAACTTCAATTAAGAGCATAAGATGAAACAGAAAGTAATTGAACAATGAAAGATATTTCATATAACAACACTTCAATTAAAAGCATATAATAAAACAAAAAGTAATTCAACAATGGAAGATATTTCATATAACAATAACTTCAATTAAAAGCATGTAATAAAACGGAAAGTATTTCAACACTGAAAGATATTTTATATAACAACAACTTCAATTAAAAGCATATAAAGGCCTAAGAGTCTAAACCGGTCAAATACCACATATAAGCCCGTGTACACGCTCGTCACCTCATGTACATGTCTTTCACAAAGTTCAAACAGTGCAATTAGATCAAATCCTATGGGGAAGTTCTCCCACGCAAAGTTAGGCAAGATACTTACCTCAATTAGGCCAAATAAATACTCAAAAATAGCTTTCCCTTTAAAATTCACCTCCACTCAGCTCAAGTATGCAAAAATCGACTTAATAACATCAAATAATGCAAGAGAAACCAATTTCAATAAATAAAGTTAAGATCTTTACACAATTCCCCCAAAGTCAACAAAAGTCAACGCCCGGACCCATCCGATCAAAACCTGAGTCCAAGGGTAGATCTCGATTATCCATAACCCTACGAGTCCATATATGTGTGATTTTTAAATTCGAGTCCAATTGGACTCTCAAATCTCAAATTTTCATTTTTCAAAACATAGTCAAAAATCCCAAAAAATTTCCTTCAAATCACATGATTTAGATGTTAAATCTTATAAACAATCATGTTATGTAATCAAAAATGGATTAAAACAATTACCCAATAGTTGTATGTGAAAATCCCTCAAAATCGCCTCCTACCAAGTTTAGGGTTCTAAAATGTGATAAATGAAGCTAAGTCTCGAAATACACAACATATAACCAGGTGCAGATGTTGCATTTGCGACTCAGGGTTTGCAAATGCAAACCCTCGCAAAAGTGGAAAAGCCTTCACAAAAGTGAAGCGTGGACATACCTAAGCAAATCATAAAAGCGATAAATCTATCACAAATGCGAACTCTAGCCTTTCGCAAAAGCGGCCAGTTGGTCGCAAAAGCAACCTTCCCCCAGCCCAGGCTTCTTTTCATTCGCGAGGCTGGCTTTGCAAATACGAAGCATTCTAGCCCACTAACACCTTCAAAAATGCTGCCTTCATTTCACAAAAGCAATCATCGCAATTGTGACCTTCTCATCGCAAATGCGATGGAACCAAAACTAGCACACTTAAACTCAACAAAAACAGTCTGAAATCAATCAGAAACTCGCCTGAGCCCCCAAGGCTCCACACCCAACATCCATACAAGTCTAAAAATATGATACAAACTCGGCCGCATGATCAAAACCCTGTAATAACGCCAGGAACCATGAATCGGACACCAAAACATATAAAAATTATATTGAAACTCAAGAGTTGCTAGAAACACAACCATGCGTCCGATTCCTATCAAACCAACTCGGAATGATCCCAAATTTTTGCAGACAAGTTTCAATTGAAAAAACGGACCTATTCCAAGTCCTAAAACCAAAATCCAAACCCGATTACGATAAAGTCAAACCATGATCAAACTTAGGAAAATTCTAAACCTTCAAATTGTCAACTTTCACCAAAATGTGCCAATTCAACATAGGAACCTCCGAATTCAACTCCGAGAATACACCTAAGTCCAAAATCACCATCCAGACCTAACAGAACCATCAAAACTCCGATACGAGATCAAATACACAAAAGTCAAACGTGGTCTACTCTTCCAACTTAAAGCTTCTAAAATGAGAACCATTCTTCCAAATAGATCTCGAATTGCTCGAAAACTAAAACCGACCATACGCACAAGTCATAATACACCATAGGAATCTACTCATGACCTTAAACTACCGAGCTGAATAAAACACTCAAAATGACCGGTCGATCGTTACAATATCTTTAATAGGGGTTGTAACCAATGAACAATTGAAATCTACTTACTTTTGGAGTGATGGATCATGCTGGTCCATCCTCGAGTTATCAATAATTTGATAATATGCATCATGGAATATCTACAAATTATGAATGGTATGTTTAAGCGTTAAAGTTAATATATTATGTTGAGATGTACAAAATATTAATTATTTTATTAGACGTGCAGTGGAAATGAGCAACATGATGGTCTTGTCCTAACTCAGTTGGGCGATGATTATATTTTAAATTCGGATATGGCAGATGCACAGAGTGAGGAAGATGAAAGTGATTATGACAATAGCGCTGATGAGTCTGGTGATGAAAATCCCTTACCTGATGAGAGCAACAATGAGGAACAACACTTCATAGATGAGAGTGACAATGAGCAACCGGATTTGATGATGGAGCATGTTGCAACCACTCAGCATACTCTGTATATGCAGACTCCACCTACCATTAGACTAATGGTGTACAAGTCGCGTGTACCCTTTCATTTAAGGGAGATTCCTTACTTTGATTACTTGCTAAGTATGCCAGATGTGGATGCTCACAAGGGATCTTAATGACATTCTTATAGTATTGTGGAATGAAAGTAGACCAACTGAGATTTGTAAAATTATGCTTTTTCAGTGACAAGGCTCGCCTCAGCGGGGCTGTGCGAATTTACAGCATAAAAAATTACAGTGATATCGAGGTTGCTCAATCATATAAACAATATATAAGATGCTTTGTCGTAGAAGGGACCAAGGTCGTTCTAAGGCCCCCTAAAATTTCGCCAAGGAATTCTAGTTTTGTGGTGTCGAGGTCGGGTTATGTGTACGGATGTAGTACGGACTTTTTGGGTTGAAGAATGCATCAAGGTATTGGTGGAAATTTTTTGTTGAAGGGCTAGTTATGCAGTTAGATTCACGACCACAGATCCAGTATGCGAGCCGCATACCTGTCGCAGAGTTGAGCAGAAAAATGGTTGAATTTTGAAGGTCATTTTGCGGTCGCATATCCATTTTGCGGTCCGCACATCAATGGCAGATTTTATATGAAGAATTTTGTTGGGCGATTCTGCAGTTCATTCTGCGGTCGCATAAGTGGTCTGCGGACTGCAGACCTGTCGCAGACTGTCCAGACCATTCCAAGTTTTGGGCATCACTTTCGCGGTCCATTTTGCAGACCACATATATGTTCTGCGGCCTATTCTGTGACCGCAGACTTGAGTTCGGAGGGTCCATTTTTCTATTTTCATAACCCAACCCCATTTTGATAAATAGCCTTTGGGGATTATTTTGGAACGATTGTCTGATGATTTTAGAGAGAAGTAAGAGCATTTTAGAGAGAGAAGGACGAAATCTAGAATTCTAATTACCCATTCTTGACCCAATCTTCAAAAATCAAGGAATCCAATCACTAGATTATCATCTATCCCGGTAAGTCCCACTCCTAATCTTTCATACAAGAGCTTTATAGTCTATTTTGCATATTAGGTGTTTGACAAAATTCCTAAGAGAGTTACACCATGTGAATCCTTCTAATTCTTATCCGATTTTCGCTATCTTCCTATAGATTATTATTGCTATAAGTGTTGGGATATTATAGTAACTTAAGGAAAGCTCAAACAAGGTATTTTGGCTAAACTACTCTCTTAGAATTGAATTTCATGATGTTCCTGTGAGTTTCAAGTATGGTTGGCTCAAGTTCCTTATTCCCATGTTCCGAGTTGTTCCCAATAAATTCGATTGTCCCGAGTAAGCAAAGTGTCAAGACATATGTATTCAAAATGTGTTCCGAATATTTCTATCACATTATGTTATCCTTCGAGATTGTGTTCAATAATGATATGTGTATTAAAATGTTATGACTTTGAGTCATGTTTCAAATGAAAGTCCATTATGCTTAACTTGGAAAGAATACTCCATGCGTCTAAAACTCCAATTGCTTATATGTGTACCTAAAGTCTTGATTTGAAATGCCTTGTTGTTGATAATCTATAAGGATGCTTGAAAGTAAAAGAAGTGGGTTGGAGATATAAAGTGTGACCAATGTTCCAAGAATGAAAATTATACTTGTGGCCAATGGTGCCAATGAAATGAAATGATATGAGAAAGGTTATGAAATGAGCCTTGATTCAACTGTTCCAAATTGACTTCGAAAATAGATTTGCCTAGAAGCTTAGGTACCCAAGTCATGCCCAAATGTGGCTGTTTTGACTAATGCTATGCTTTGTAAGTATTTCCAATGTGTTTTGAGCTTTTATGTCTTCATGAGTTGATATTGTGTATTGCCCTTTTTGGAGAAAAGTATTTCAAGAACAAATGATGTGTTACACGTTTATGATTTTAACTTGTGCTTCGATTGCCAATCATTTTACTCAATTTCTTGGAGAGAAATCCATTGTTTTTAAAGTCTTCATTGTTAATAAACCTAAAATTGTGATTTCCGCAATATTATAATTGTTGATATTTATGATGATGATCCATGAAAGTAAAGAAATGAAAGTGTGGAATATGAGATACGACTATCGTGCCATGAATGAAGAATCATAAGTATGGCCACGAGAGCCAAAGAAATAACGATGTTGCGAATGGTTGAAAATACTAATGAAGATATATATATATATATATATATATATATATATATATATATATATATATATATATATATATATATATATATGTGTGAAAGATAAAGAGTTGAATAAATTATATTTGTACTTTTGTTTCCTTTATGTGCAAAACAAAAAAAATGTTTTCTTGGGAGTATCGTTAGTCACCGAGGAAGGGTAGGTAGGAATAACCTAACCCCGAAACTACACGTGCCAGTGTAGGGTGCATTGTGCTTATTCCCCTTATTTGGGATGAGATTGTTGTGATGAAAATATTCCTCTTTATTGGGATGAGGTGATTACTAGAAAAGGGTGATGTCGATCCACACGATATTGTGGTGAGACGGCCTAGCCGGTCGGGTCGTGATCGGATGCCATGTTGCATACATGGAGGTGATTGTGCTGGAAAATGCAATTGAAACTGTGCTTGAGATCGTGATTGAGATAATGATTGAAGTTCGTGATAGTAATTGTGATTGTGGTTGATATCTTCGGGGAAGACGGCCTAGCCGATCGGGTCATGACCGGACTCCGTGCAAGATATACGGTGGCATATCTTTATCGGTACTAATAATCTCCCAACCAAAAATATATATATTATTTCCTCATTTTTAAAATTGTTATGTTTTAACTGGGTATTTGGATATTGTTTATTGTGACTTGCTGTTTATATGGTTTCCCCTTTCTTATATTGGCATTATATTTTGAAAGAGGACATGTAGCTTTACATACTAGTACTATTCCATATGTACTAACGTCCCTTTTGCCGGGGGTGCTGCATCTTCAATGGATGGAGGTGGTTCATCAGCGAGCGATTTTGATCGTCATTAGTAGTTACTCTCTATTCAACAGATTTTGGTGAGACCTACTCTATTCCGGGCTTCATGTCATTTAACGTTGTACTTTATGTTTTGAGGTATAGCCGGGGCCTTGTCGCTGGCACTTCCATACTACACTTCTGTTGTACTTAGAAGCTTCGTAGACAGGTTGTGGGTGGTGTTTGATGTTGGGAATTAAACTAGTAAGTGTTGGTATTTGGGCCAACATATTTTTATCATATTTATAAACTTGTAATATTTTGGAAATCATAAATGAATATCCTTTAGTAATGGAAAAAGAATGTGGAACACTTGAATCTTCTCATGTCTATCACTTGTACTGGTTCTTATATTGTTAATAGGCAATGTTGGGTAGAAGGCATCTAGCAGGATTGCTTAATCGGGGTATCTCGGTTGAGCGCCAGCCACACTCCCCGAGGTCGGGGCATGACAATTGTAAGCGGATGCTGCATGGGAGACTGTTGAAAACTAATATGTGGGTGGTAGGGAAATACATTAGCAGGCATATTTGTAATATGGACACATTCAATAGGAATCTTTTTAACTTGAATGTTGATTTGATCTCCCTTGTCTTGATTCCATACATTGAATCGTCCATAAGGTACAAGGTGAAGAAGTGCATAACATCAGTTGTGCAGGTATATGGGTGTATCATTAATAAAAGAAAGGTATTTCTCGAGTGTAAATGTGCATTGAGATTGTTTATGACAATTGGGATAAGTCATTTGCAGCTCTACCAATGTATATGGCTTCTTTGCAATACTTTAAACTCGGGACAGTTGTTGAATAGAAGCATGACTGATGTCCTGACATTCCAGAAAACATATCCAGATATGTGTTCTAGGCATTTAAACCATCTATTGATGGTTTTGTTCATTGACGACCGGTAATCTCCGTAGACGTCATACATGTGTACGGAAAGTACGATATAAAGATGTTGATTGCCATTGGAGTAGATGCTACTGGCCAAATATTTCCCCTCACCTTTGCTATTTGTGCCGATGAAAGTCAAGAGACTTGGATATGGTTTTTAAACCACTTGAAGTAGCACGTTGTGAGATAATGTACAGGTATTTTTCTAATATCTTATCGACACGGTGGGATTTTAAGTTTTTTCCGTGCTTTGGATGAATAGAAGGAGTCGTACGACTACCACAATTACTGTGTTAGTCACTTGAAGGGCTGCTTCTAGCGGGGTTATCCGGACAAGAGGTTGCATGATCTAATGTGGATGGCTATAACATATCATCAAGAGAGGAAATTCTTGATGCGAATGACATACATTAGGCAGAAAGACGAAGGAGCTTATATTTGGTTGAGGGATCTTGATATTGAGAAGTGGACTCTGCATAAGGATGGTGGTAGAAGATGGGGAATTTTAACTATAAATGTCTTAGAGTCTTTCAGTGGGTTGTTAAAGTCAGCCCGTGGATTGCCAGTCACTACCATGGTGCGGATGTTATTCAAGAAGTTGGCGTAGAGGCTCATTGATAGATTCCGTAGTGCATCCTACTTGTTGGAAATGGGTGTTCAAATTATGCCAAAATCGATGCAACAATTTGAGCGTTATAGGAAACGGTCATAGTGGCATACATTTTTGCAATATTGCAATGACCAAAATATTTTTGAAGTTCGCACTAGATTGCATCAAGGCCGTGATAATAATACCTACACCATCAATGAGAGCACGCGATTATGTTCATGTGGTAAATGGACGATTTATCACATGCCATGCTCTCATGCCATGAAGTATTTTCAACATACTGGGTTTGCAACGACGAGGTATGTTGATAGAGAATATAATTTGGCTGTATATGCAAACACCTATAACGGGCACTTCCAACTATTGGGTTCTGAGTCTTATTGGCCGCCAGAACTATTTGCAATGGTTTGTAACAAGGCAATTTTGCATCACATAGGAGTGTAAAAAAGAACATGGGTATGGAACCAAATGGATGTTGGGGATACCGTATATGCGCGTAAATGTGGTCTATGTTCCCAAATGGTTGTTCATCCAATATTGGAAATTATCAAGCATATTATTAGTGTTTTAGCAGTGTGTTTAGTAGGAAGAAATGTCTTTAATGGTGTGTCTACAATATCAATAAAATAAAATTGTATTTCCAATAGTGTTAACTCTAATAGACACTTGCCTCGCCTATGTTATATTGTGGTTATGTAACTTGCCGGGGTGGTTGGATTTGGTTTCTGGCGAGTTCTGGAGTGAAATGGGACACTTAGTCCCTAAGTTGGAGGCTTGAGTTGAAAGAGTTGACTGGAGTTTGAATTTTGTGTAGACAACTCCGGAATAGAGTTTTGACGGTTCCAGTAGCTCCGTATGCTGATTTTGAACTTAGGAGCGTGTCCGGATATTGATTTGGAGGTCCGTAGGTCGTTTCGACTTGAATTGGAGAAAGTTAGAAAGTTGAAGGTTTGGAAGGTTGAGAAGTTTGACCGGGAGTTGCTTTATTGATATCAGGGTCGGATTCCGATTCTGGAAGTTGGTATAGATCCATCGTATCATTTATGACTTGTGTGCAAAAATTGAGGTTAATCAGAGTTGTTTTGGTATGAATTGGCATTAGTTTTGGAAGTCGGATGTTCATAGTTTCAATGGACTTGGATTGGGTTGCGATTCATAGAATCGATGTTGTTTGATGTGATTTTAGGACTCGAGTAGGTCCGTTATATGGTTTGGAACTTGTTGGTATTTTCAAACGGGGTCCCGGAGGGTGAATCAGATTGAAATCAGATCATTTTGGAATTGGTTGAATGGCTGAGGCTACTGCTGTTCTGGTGTCATCGCACATGCAGATGGTTTGGCCACAAGTGCTGACACGCATGTATATCAATGTCATCGTAGATGTGGAAGGGGCCAGCCAAGGGAATGGTCGCATGTGTGATAGCCTGGGCGCAGATGCGCATCCGCAAACGCGACTTTGTTCCGCAGAAGCGGGCTCGCAGAAGCAAGAGAGATTATTCGCAGAAGCGGATTTGCCTGGCCTTAGTGGGAACCACACCTGTGATGGATTTTTCTACAGGTGCGGCATTGCAGGTGCAACAGTGTGCCCGCATAAGCGGATATCGCTAGGCAGAAAAGGCTAAAGACGAAGGTTTATTTCATTTTTCATCTTTTGACATAGAGAGCTCAGTTTGTGGTGATTTTTTGAGAGATTTTCAAGGAAATCATATGGGTAAGCGATTCTAACTCATATTTGGATATTATACATGAATCCATTGTTATTTTCGTCATTTAGTAAGTGATTTTAGTTGGAAAATTTGGGGGAAAATGTGAAACTTCTTAGACCAAATTGTGGGGATTTGAAAGGCGATTCGAGGCCGAATTTGAGTAATTTTTCTATGGTTGGAGTCGTTATCGAATGGGTGTTCGTATTTTGTAAGTTTGGTCGAGTTCCGAAATGCGGGCCTGGGGTTGACTTTTTGTTTCTCGTTAAAGATTACAACTTTATTGTTCGGAACAACTTCCTATAATTTGTATTTATTGTATGAAGTTTTTTTGGCTAGATTCGGGCCGTTCGGAGTTGAATAATCACGGGAAAGGCTTACTAGTGGATTAAGTTAGCGTGTTTTGATGTAAGTTTCTTGCCTAACTTTGTATAGGGGAATTACCCCTTAGGATTGGTATTGTTTTTTGTTAATTGTGATATGTGAAAGCCGTGTACGCAAGGTGATGAGTGTGTACACAGGCTAAATGTGGTAATTGACCTGTTTTAGCTATGAAGATTCTTCCCATGTCTTTAATTGAGTTGCCAAAACATGTTATATTCATCATCATCAGTCTATCTTCACATGCTTTACTCGACATCGTTAATACTTGTCTTATCTCTTATTTTCTAATTGTCTATACATGTTTAGTTGAAGTTATTGTCCTCTCAATTCCTTATTCATTATTTAACCGTTGAGTTCCTTTACATGAAGTTGTTATTTCTTAGAATGTCTCATTGTTGAATTTGGCATTGAAGTTATAAAGGCCGTGATTCACATTGAGGCAAAGTTGTAAATTTGTTGAAATACCATTCTTGTTGAGTTATTCACTTTTGGTTGCTATTGTTGAGACTCTTGTACATATTGTGGTTGAGCCATGGGCTATTTATTGTGGAAACACTATTATTGTTGACTTCTTTGGCAAGTTGCGGTATTGGGCACTTGAGGTGCGATTTGTGATATGTTGTGATATTGATACGCATGCGGTGGTATAAGGATTGGGGTTGAAATGCATGCGATGAGATAAGGTGGGCTTGATACGCGTGTTTCTAGTAGGGGGACTACTTGAAGCCACGCGGCGTGATAAGGTGGGCTAAAATGCCGGTAGATATTTTGGGAAATGTTGTGATATTGATATGCATGTGCGATTTGTGATATTGATACGTATTGGGCACTTGAGGTACGATTTGTGAAATGTTGTGATATTGATATGCATGTGGTGGTATAAGGATTAGGTGAAAGGCATGCGGTGAGATTAGGTGGGCTTGATACGCGTGTTGCTAGTAGGGGGACTACTTGAAGCCATGCGGTATGGTAAGGTGGGCTAAAACGCGGGTAGCTATTTCGGGAAAATAATTTTCAAAATTAAATGCAAGGCTCTCGCGGTGATATAAGGAAAAATTGTGATTTGATTTGTGAAATGAGACTACGAGGTGGTACCTCAGTAGTGATTCTTGTTGATACCTTTCATTTACATCACTTGGGTTTTGTTTGCATTGCTTCCTTGGAATTCTTATTATGTGTTTTCTTCCGTGATGTCTTAACTGCCTTAGTTCAGTGCATCTATTCTTGTTATATTCCTTCATTGTATCATTTCCATTGTTTTCCATTACCATACTATCATATACATGTTTAGTTTTCTTATTTATTCCAGTAGGTGTCTTGACCTGGCCTCGTCACTACTCTACCGAGGTTAGGCTTGATACCTACTGGGTACCATTGTTGTGTACTCATGCTACGCTTCTGCACATCTTTTTGTGCAGATTCAGTTACTTCATATCAGCCTAGGCACTAGTGAGTCGAGCTTGGATCGGAGACTTCAAGGTATACCTGCTGGCGTCCGCAGGCCTCAGAGTCACCCTCTATCTAGTTCTATTTCATTTCCCCTTTTTATAGATAATGTTGTATAGGGATGTTCAATATACTTTTGTAGAGCTTGTGGCTTGGTATCACCAGATTTTGGGAGTTTGTTCTGTTGAGTTGTAGAGTCCTTTTTATGATAGTTGTTGGTTAATTTGAAAGTTTTATCATTATCTCAGTTAAATTCTACATGTATGTTAGGCTTACCTAGTCTTAGAGACTAGGTTCCATCACGACATCCTACGGAGGATAATTTGGTGTCATGACACCCGTAGACACTTGTACCGTCATGATTCCTTTACTAGTTCAACATGGCACATGTGCAATATGGTGTTACACCCCATACTTTTGATGTCGATTGTGTCGTTAGTTAACTAACGTATGCTCGGAGATTTTAAGATCCATCCAAAAGGTTAAGAGAGGTTTATGGAGGTAATAAGTAATTTTCGTAAGAATTCAGGGTTATACGAATCAAAGAAAATACTTTTCGACGAAGTTTGCCAAAGGGAAGTAGATTTCCATAGCCGTACTTTTGGGGTAAGAATAAGAGTGCTTAATATGATAATAAGGTCATGTTGTAAGGTGTTTGAATCTTACAATAGTCGTATGTTAAGCTTTAAAGTCAAATAAGTTGTAAAACAAAAATTTGTAAAAGTTACCGCAAGATACGTTCATAATCTTACTAAACTTTGGGTCTAATGTCACTGAGCTTTGATCTCAATCTACTTTGAGTTATAGGGTGATCCACCTACCAAACGGAAGCTCTACGAGTCTAGTTTCTACCACATTAAACCGTTTGTCAATACAACATCAGAGGAGAGAGATATTTCTTTTTGCAAGACTGCGCATGCAACTCCCTATGGGACCCACTTTGAACGGTGGAAATATTCAAGATATATATCAAATGCCTACAGCCTGTTTTCATCTGTATTTTCACTATTTCCAGACCCAAAACACTACAAACCCTCTCTAAGAGTTCTCATATAGTCCAAGGCCAAAATCAAAGGCAAACCAAGTAAATACAACGTGAAGAATCCTGTGGTCGTTGTCTTATCACTTTCTCCTTGTTGTGCTGATTTTGGAGACTCCTTGGAAGTGAAGTGATGTTGAAATTAGATGAATAAGAGAGTGAATGTAGTCATATAAGTCAAATAAATCATGAATCAAAATGAGCACATTATTAAACAAGCCATAATGTATCTCAATTCTACCCCCAACATGATATAAGCCCGGTACGTGCATATACGCTCGCCACCTTGCATATGCACTACCCCCAATATGTTAAACACATAGCAATCAAGTCAAATCCTGGGGGTTTCCCTCTTAACAAGGTTAGCCAAGAGACTTACCTCTTCCTGGGTTTGCCTCAACCTCAAATCGCGTCAAAACCTTGTTCTAGCCCTCCAATCACGTAAATCCAACCCCATCATCAACCGAGGAAGTCAAACAAAGCTAATAGGAAACAATCACAAACCATAAATCTTCGACCTTTGAAGAATTTCCAAAAAGTTAACCCGAGCCTGTGTGCCCGAAATCTGAAATAAATACCAAAATTCGATGACCCATAACCTGCCGAGTCTAAATATATAATTAGTATTGAAATCCGTGTCCAAATCGATGGTCAAAGTTCCAAGATATACTCTCTTAAAGTGTAGATAAAAATCGCAATTTTTCTTTCAACATTCCATGTTTTAGGTGTAGAAATCTATGTAGATTCTTGAAATATAATCACAAATAGGTCGAAATCACTTATCCTCTTACCTTGTATGAAAATCCATATGAAAAATTGCCCCTGTCCTAGGATATTTATACAATCAGTCTTATCTCTAATTTAGGAAAGACATTCAAAGAAAATAATGCTAATTACAATCATATAAAATACGATCCCTATAATTAAGCTAATAAGATGCCTATAATTAAGCTAATCAAATCACTACAATTTAGTTAATCAAATATTCTATAGAATCACTCTTCCAAATCAATCCCGAACCTCTCAAACATCAAAACCAACCATATAATCTAGTCATAATATATCATATCAAGTTACTGAAGGTCTCAAACCGCTGAATGGATATGCTAAAGCTCAAAACAACCGGTCGGGTCGTTACATTCTCCACCACTTAAACGATTTTGTTGATGTCGTCATTAAATGTAGCCAATAAACATGTTCGTCGAGACAGCTGAATAATACTTACATCTTAGATTTGTGTCGACGAGGGACAAGATTCATCTTTCCTTCATAAAGAATGATATTTTAGTTGAAGAAGCGGTTGAAGTTCCATTTGAAAGGTCTCATCAAGGTTCTAATATCGCAGCTGCACGGACACTACCACCACTACCACTTACCAATTTTAGAAGAAGATAAGAAAAAAATGGTGAAGTATGGCTTTAGTGGATTTATCATGGGTTGGATGATTTTGGTGTAAAAGAAATGAACTCATATGGTCCAGAAAATGCAAATCGAGAGGAAGAGCTCCCTGATGTTGTGAGCAATTTTATTGCTACACAATACAACCACTATTATGATGATGGTATAAGAATTCTTATAGGGAAATGTTCCAAGTATAAGAACAAGCTAATACATTGTTGCAGCTAGCTTATGTGAAGATGGCTTTTACATTTCGTTTGAAGAAGAATAGCAAAAAATTAATTTCGGTACGTAGTAGGCGTAGATTAGCATTGCCAGTGGAAGCTACGTGATTTAAAGTATGATTTTTACAATAGGTTTTATATTACCAAGTATCATGCCGAGCATACATGCAGGGTACAACATCTTTCAAGCCAACATCAGCACACATCATGGGTTTTATATTACCAAGTATCATGCCAAGTATATGCAGGGTATAACATCTTTCAAGCCAACATCAGCACGCGTCGTGGAATGTCTTTAATGCATACTAACAATAATGGAAAAGGCCCATCTCCGTCACATTTGAAGGATGCAATTATGTCAGATTTGTACTGTCAAGTTAGTTACTAAAATTGTTGGAAGGGAGGAGAACTAGCAAAAGCTATGATAAGGGGTACTCCAGAGGAAGGGTAAGCTCTTTTGGAAGCGTATGACTATTTACTTCTAGATAAGAATATTGGAAGTAAGGTTTATTTGAAGGTTGACGAGGATGGCAGGTTCCAATATTTTATTGTAGCTTTTGGGACTTACATTAGGGGATTTGCTCATATGTTAAAGATTATTGCCGTTCAAGACAGATTCTTAAACTATATCGGGGGTTATTTGTTGTGTGCTGTGGCACAAGATATAAAGAACCAAAATTTTTCAATTGCATTCCATGTAGTTGACAAGGAGTATGATGCTTCGTGGACCTATTTTTTGAACAGTTGTGTCACATAGTTTCCGATAACAATGATGTGTGATTTATTTCTGATCGGAATTTGTCTCTCGCAAATAGCTTTAAAAATATTTATACTGCAGATCATCACGGTTTTTCACGCGTCACCTTGCTAAAAATCGGCGAAAGAGGTTCAAGTTCAAAGAGTTTATCAAGCACTATTACTCTGTCGCTCAATCATATAGTACTGCCAAGTTCTTTGGCCATTTTCAGTATGTGCGTGATAAATATTGGGTCGTTGCTAATTGCCTCGCCCGTGAAGTTGGGTTCCAAAAGTAAGGCCTTCTTCCCGAGAAATCGATTCGACATATTGACAAGAAACATTGCTGAATCGCTTAACATAATGCTTAAGGAACTTTCCTATCATTGGCCTAATCAATGCCGATATTTTAAAGTTTGCTGAAAAGTACCATGAGAGGCGTATAAAAATGAGCAAGATTGTCACCCTCTTTGTCCCTTATGGTGAAAATAAGATTAAGAAAAATATGATTTTGGCGATGCTCTATAGGTGTATCGATTAGAGACCAACTAGTTCAGCGTTATCAGATATGAACCGAATATAGTAATTAATCTACAAGTGATTCTTGTAGCTAGTTGTATTTGGAAAAAAATATCATGCCTATGTGCAATAGCAACGTTGAGATTGAACTTTGGGACACACTATGGTTCATCCATTTGCGAACATTCCTCTCAACTTTATTAGGTTCAAACATATTATAATGCATACGAAGGAACCATTTATCCAATCCCTTCGTAAGAACAATGGGTGGTTCCACAATCAATTAAGCCGATTAAAAAATTTCCACCCAATATCGAACCCAAAAAGGGGAGAAAGAAAACTAAGCGTTGTTGAGGTATTTTAGATCCAACAGAAACCCGGAAGAAGCGAAAAATTAAATGTTTCATTTGCAAGAAAATTGGCCACAAGAAAATTACGTGCGAAGAGTTGTTATAGAATCCAACATGATTTTTCTTTTGTTCTTGTAATAGACTCTGTCATTTTATTTGTACTACTAATGTAAAACTTTATTTGATTAGCTAATTTCCTCTTTAAGTCTTTTTTCTAACATGCTATTTTATGATCAACCCCCTATTTTGTGTGTTTCAATACTTGTTATTTTTAATCCGCCCCCAATTATAGGTTCAATCAACCATTGTGTTATAATTAACCAGTTCATTGATATTATAGACTTTTTTTTAATAATCAGACCCTTTGTTGTATATTTTAGATTTTTATTTCATAATCAATCCCAACAGTGGCGGTCCCAGAAGTTTGTACAAGCGGACTTAATCTTAGAAATACATAACATTAGTCGTAAAATAGTAGTTGTCAAGTGGGTTCAAATAAAATATTTATATAAAATTTACGCAGCTTTAATCCTAATTTATATATATACACAGTATTTTTTTTGATAAAGCGGGTTTAGTTGACACCACGTGCGTCCGCCCCTGAATCCCAATACAGGTTTAATCAAAGTAACGTTTTGTTGTGCCACCACAGACGAGTCTATTGACAGCCAGTGATTTAATTTCTTATCATCATTCATTATAAACATGCGTTAATGCCCACACGCTTTGGCAGTTATCTAATTAATTGAAATTCATTAAATATGAAAATTTAAAGCATGCTTTCGAATCTAGAAAATGCTAACAGTCATGTTATTTAGGAGAATCAATATGAAAAATGCCAACAGTCATGTCATTGGCCTATAAATACAATGGTGAAGTATACACTACATAATAACTCGAAATTTAATTAATCTATTTTTATATCTTCAAACAATTAGCAGAATACAATACATCCAAGACTAAGGCCCACCCTAGATGCAATCTTCATCAGGAAGTCCATCGATAGCCTCATCTGCGAGATTCAGGAAGATAGGGTCCGGAGGAGAGGAACATCTGTCGGATTGCCCGTATGCTACGTGCACTCGTGCATAGGGCAGGCGCAAACTTTGACATGTTGATCCTCTATATTCCCTCTTGGCTATCCTTCTTCCTCTGCTGTTTAATTCTTTATTTTTTTGTGTAAGGAAAAATAATTCCTATTCAAATGCGTATAATGAAAGTTTTTATTTATTTTACTTCTTGTCTTTTCTTTGTTTATTTTTCATTGTGTCTTTTTTTATTTGAACGTGGAAAAAAATAAGAAGAAGATAACAAATAAGTCCAAACTCATATTTTTCATTAAAGGTCTCACAAAAAATGTATAGTCACGAGCAACTCTGAAAAAAGAAGAAAACAAACACTTGTGATAATCAAAATAACCACGGGAGCAGTCAAAATCTCTAGCGCCAAATCTAGTTGGCTGAATTATGGGATTTTGATTTTTACTGTCAAACCTCGTACTTGCGGCTAGCAATCGAACTTGACACACTAGAAAATACAAAAACTACACGCGCCAGCGGATCGGATGTCACATTGGTTGCCTTCTAGTACAACAAGCCTAGTTGAGACCAGTGGTGGATGATAATGCAAATTTGATTTTTCTGTATGTATGTTGGGGAGAAACACGATTGAATGAATTTATATAACTCAGAGTTTATAAAGATTTAAAATTTAAAATTAAAGTAGTATTTAGTCTAGACTCTATCCTACACGTGGTCTATAACTCCATTTTAAGTTCCCAACAAAAGGTAAAATACACTTAATTCTAATACAAGTCTATCCTCCACCAGTGGCCGCAATATTCAAATAACTTGACTACATATTTTACTTAAGTCAAAGTAGTGAACTAACAAATTTATATCATACTATGATATTGAAATAGGGATAGATCACTCATTACTTGTTGTTCATAAGTCCATCCTCAAAATTTATCGACACTAATACAAATGTGACGCTTATTTGTATTAAATTTATTCTATGATAAAACCTTTTTACATAATTGCATGTTGTAAATTGATAAAATTCTTAATGGTATTACAAAACGCTCCTTTTCTAAATTCTAAAATGTCAAATGATTAAACAACTCCCTTAATTGTACAATCAATGTCTACTTTAATAACACAATATTGAGTCATTACATGTTATCTACCGACTAAATTACGATTAGTATTATTTAATTATCTACTTATCGTGGGTTAACACTAAATATCTCGTCAAACCACTTGAAAAAAATGCTTCCAGTCAAATAGTCCTTAGTCAACTTCTCTTTCTTCTCCAACCATTAATTAAAGGCCTTTTTGTCTTCATCCCCAACTGGTTCAAACATATCAACCTTTGGTTTATTCATTTGATTCTTTTTTTACCTTCCTCTTTTGGGTGACAGAACCAGCAGCCTTCCCAAATCTGGTTTGCAGCCTAATGACCCTATACCAAGGAGACCCAACGAGATTAGAAGAATCGGCCTTCTGCATTTGCTTCTCGCTAAGGATCTGAAGAACCTCATCCAATTTCATCTTTTGCACATATCTGGATCACTTGGCTGAACACCGCATAGCCTGCAGGGTCCTCCTCTATCAATTTTCTTATCAAAATCTCCACCAATGTATGGTGACCAAGGAAGATTCCTAACCAAAGGCTCATCCCCATTAAACCTATGCTCTAAACTCACTCCACCGGTGCCTTTTAATTGCAGCGGTCGATTTTAGAATCCTTTACCTCATCGCCATATGGCACCGGATTTTTTATGTGGTCCATCTCTAGCTCGTGTAGGATAGGAATGAGGTAAGGGTACACCTCTTAAAATATAACATAGATAGTAGTCAATAGACAAAACTAATTCTACACAATCGACTAGAGGTGTATAATAAACTCCTATTATGGATGAGACTAAACAACTAGTGGAGTATTACTACACTCCTTAGCTTACCACCAATGATCATTCACTTGTTGCTTAAATGGATTCCAATCAAGGTCAGAGTCGTTTTCTTTCTATGCCATCTCAACATCCTTGACAATGGTATCGACACGACCTTTAGTTTTTCGATATTATTGTCACGATCCAAAATCTCACTTTTAGGCTGTGATGGTGCCTAGCCGTACTTGATAAGCAAGCAGACTCCCAATCCACAAAATAAAATCTATTTCCTTTAATTAACAGTGACATATTACAAATAAAGAGAGAAATAGTCCAAAAACAATAACATTAACTAATATAGTCAAAACACGGCCTAAAATGGCCAATACAGTACAACCCCAAGACTAGGTAGCACAAGCACACGAGCAAGTACAGAAATAGAATAAGTTTGTATACATAACAAAGCTGTCCGAAATACAAATAGACATTAAATAGTTAAGGAACAGGGATTCAGGCACTGCAAAATGAACCATGGAGTGCATGTCACCCTAAGTCTTTGATGATACTGCCTAAGCACAACGGGAGGCTCCGCTACCACCAACATGAGGATCTGCCCAAACGATGTACAGAAGCGTAGTATAAATACACCACAACCGGTACCCATTAAGTATCAAGTCTAACCTCGAAGAAGTAGTGACAAATATATACTCAAAATTGAAACAATAGATAGTCTCATAAATAATAAGAATCAAAGATATCAACAGTCGAAAGATATTAAACATGCTTTTCCAGTACAAGAAAGAAGCATAACACTGCCCAAATATAGTATTAAAAGATAGCATACTCAAATAAAGGAGTTAGGGCTCCCAACTAGCATATAAGGGTGTCATGTAACAATTAGAATCTAAATGAATACATCTAAGGGAGTCAAAAGTATCTATACATGCTCAACCCGGTACAAGATCCATGTACCCCGATACACAATTCATGTATCACCCAAACCCGATACAATATCCATATATCAATCCAATACATAATTCATGTATCGACCACGCTCATAGGGCCCAAAGTATCATGGTTAATCACCTGACTGCGGAGGGACAAATTCAAATCTAAGCGCAAAGAGGAGCTTATTGTTCACTCATAATCAGTAGCCGATCATCATATCTTGTGTGCCATAACTGCATCTCATCCACACGCCTTATCTTTCATGCCGAAATCCTCAGTCCAAATTAAGTATCCATATATAAAATATATGTATATGTTCAAAAATTATAGATAAAAGATGCACAAGGACTTAATAAAAATTATATGGTTATGTACTCATGGAACTTCTATATGACTACGGATAATTCAAGCAATTTAAAAAGTCAAGAATAAGTTCACATGCCTTCATAAATAACTATAAACCTAGGCATGATCTATAACATAAATAAGAGAGAAAACGTAGTCATATAAGCCAAACAAATCATGAATCAAATGAGCATATAGCCAAAACAAGGCACAAATTATCCCAATTCTACCTCGGTCATGATGTAAATATGGTAAGTGCATATACGCTCGCCACCACATATATACACAAACATAGCAATCAAGTTAAATCCTAGGGGTTTCCCTTTTAACATGGTTATCCAAGAGACTTACCTCTACCTAGTAGCCTTCAACCTTCCAAAATAGTCTTCCCTCTCAAATCAACCTCCGAACGAGTCAAATCTAGTCAAATGCAACTCAATAATGTCATACAAAGCCATAGGAATCAATTCTAAATAATAAAGTTTGAATCTTTAATCAAATTTTCAAATATCAACAAAAGTCAACCTGGCCCCACATAAACCTGAGTCAAGGGGTAGATCATGACTATCCATAACCCCACGAGTCCAAATATGTGATTAGTTTCCAAAACCAAGTATAAATCGACTCCTAAATTCCCAATTTACACTCTCCAAAATTGAAGTAAAAATTCTCCAAATTTCTATTCCAAATATCATAATCTATGTATAAAATTCCATAGGAAAACAAGATATTTCAACACAATCCAGTAAAAATCACTTACTCTCAAAGTGGTGATGAAATCCTTCCCAAATATCGCCTGTAGCCGAGCTCCAAAAATCAAAATTGTGAAAATAAATCAAACCCTCGAAATATACCCCTTGCACAATGATTTTCGCATCTGCGGACAATACAGTCACTTTGGCGACATCGTATATGCGACAAACATCCTTACAGATGCGCAAATCACTTATCCCGCCGAGCCCTCGCATCTGCGACCCCCTTTCGCATCAGTGGATACGCTTCTGCGCACATCCCTCGCACATGTGAATACCGCATATGTGCATCTCTATTGCAGATGCGATCCACCTGGCCTCTTCCTATTTCCTTTTCTGCAGACAAAATCCTATACATGCGGCTCCGCAGGTGCGACCTGCATGCCGCAGATGCGGTGCACAAGAACTCAAGCAAAAACCAACAATGCCATAACACACCATACCTCTACCAACATTCTGACGGGACGAAGGGTAGTCTCTCTGAATATGGCCACTAAGACCACACCCACATCACACTGGAAGGCGCATGCTGCAGACTCCCATGTGCTTCTTCTCACACCTAAGGCATGAGGGCCTCTGTTGCGGCAGGAAGCTCCCACCTGACTGAACCTATTGATAAGGTCCCCTGATGCCCTGGATAGGACTGAATTGACCCCATTGCTACTGTCTGGGCCCTGATAGCAGTGCACAAGCTAAAGACTCGGCAACAGACTGTTACAGTCCAAGTGACCCTCTCCTTTGAACATTTCCTTTCCACCACCACCACCGAAAGAACCACCAAAGTTTCCCGCAAATTGGGCCTTCTTGTTACTATCTTCCATCCTACTTTTTAGCTTCCGGGTCTCTATGGCTTGAGAAAATGCCACCATTTTTTCATAGTTCATATCAGAGTTTAAAGAAGCTGTAGTGACCTCATTGATGACCAAAGGAATAAGGCCTTGCACAAACTGGCACACCCTCACCTCCATATTAGACAACATGTAGAGGGAATACTTTGAAAGATCTACAAAACTTCAAGTGGTAGTCCCACACACTCATTTTACCTTGCTTTAAATTCTCAAACTTGGCGACACGGGCTACCCTAGTCTCAGAAGGCAAGAAATAATCCATAAAGGCATCTGCACACTTGTTCCACTTTGCCGGAGGGCTACTCTCTTCACGGGGCTCTTCCCACAATTCATAGCATGCATACACTGTTTCTTCCAGGCAATAAGAGGCTAACTCCACTGCTTATGTTTTAGTGGTACGCAAAACACGGAGAGTCTTGTGCATTTCATCAATGAGCCCTTATGGGTCCTCCTCGGGCTTAGTACCCGTGAACACCTAAGGGTCTAACTAGAGGAATATGTTCACCCTGGAATGGCTGAATCCCCTTGGTGACTAGAGGAAGTAGATGTAGCATTTAATCTCTGGGCTTGGGAAGCCACTATCTGGTTCAACAATTGGATGGCTTTCCTAAGGTCTCCATTAAAAATACGAGGACCGGAGGTTAAAGCTGGAGGTAGAGCTAAAGTATCGGTTGGAGGAGGAATCCGTACATTCTCAGCAAGAGTAGTAGAAGTAGGAGGTGTTGTAGTTGGGGGAGTGTCTTCACCCCTTGGGTGATCACCCGCAACATCAGGTATTGTATTAGCTGCTACTCTTGAGGTGACATTGGCCCTTTGGTCACTCTTCTCCTTCTTCCTAGGCGCCATGTACTGAAAATTAGGATAACACACGAGTTAAAAGGACAATCTTATTCAAGCTCTATTGCACGATCTAGAGTATCAAAGAAGGGTGAAATTCCTAAATACCCATTAGCCTCCTAATTATATATGTGGTCGACTTCACATCGATATGAAGGACTGTACTAGACACGGCTCCAAGACATCCTAGGACACTTTAAAATCTCAAGATCTGATACCAAGCTTGTCACACCCCAACCTAGGGGAGCAGGACCGGCACTCAGCTGAGATATCCTAGTCAATAAGGCCTACTTTATGCCTACTATCCAACCTTGCCCATGAATGATTCAAGAATAAACAACAAGCGATAGTCAATCGAGAGAATGAAAATGAACAACACCAATTTTCATTTATTAAGAAATTTCACTGATAGATGGAAAACTAAATACAAGTCTATCGTTCATGAGTGGAAGAAACTGACAAGAACAACACATATAGTATTCCCCCACTCAAAACATGACCCATAGTATGTCTACAGAGCCTCAAAATAAACATGAGAATAGTATGGAAGTGCCGGTGACAAGTCCCCGGCTATAACTCAAAATATAATGTAGAGGGATCAAAACAATATAAGGCCCTGATGCAGAGTAGGGCTCACCGAATCAGCTGAGAAGAGGGTACACACCTATCGAGAACATGTGCCACCTGCTGAGGTACCACCTGCATCCATTAAAGATGCAGCGTCCCCGGCAAAATGGACGTTAGTACATATGGAATGTACTAGTATGTAAAGCTAAGTGCCCTCACATCGAATGAAATTCTAACATAACGAGACATAATCATGGAAATAGAGAGAAAATCAAGAATAATAAAAATGCCATGCTAAAACATGAAAAGCAAGTGTAACATCAGAAAAATTCTTAACTAGGGATTGGCAATTTGGTTGGGAGATCATTTGTTACAGACATACCACCATGCTTGTGGCATGGAGTCCAATCTTGGCTTAATCAGCTAAGACATCTCACCCCAATGTATGTGGGTTGATATGAAAATGTGAAACCACCATGTGCGCGGCTGATCTCGTCCAATTTTACTCCTCTATTTGAGGATATGAAAACGGTCGATACAATAGTAATGCCCAACAAGGAGTCGGGGTCGATTTTTCACATGGAGCTATGAATGGGTCTTAGGAATATATATTACAGTGTATGAGCTTGAATTATCTCAAATTGCACTTCCACAAATTTGGGTTGTTTCTAGGTCTAATTTAAACGAAGATTACAAACTAAGAATTTAAATTAGGAAAGTGGTTTTGGTTGTTTTTCAAATGATATGAAAGGCCTAGGGCTGTGACCTTCACCTAGGTGTTCGCCTAATGGGTTGTAAACTTTAAAGCTTATTTTATTGGTCGGGGTGTATTATAGTTATCAATGTCACACCCCTTTTATACCCCCCAAAATGATATGTATTATGGATTATTATGGGTTAAAGGATTTTTTCAATTAAAGTGACAAATTTGAGTAGGGATTATTTTATTTATAGAGTCGCCACTTGGAATTGATTTTTTAGGTGTTCCAAGTCACCTTTTATTTGAATCCCTAGTCAAAGGAAGGTTTGACTCTATTATTATTGGTCTACGAAAATAAAGTCCGGGTAAGGAATTCTGTTTACCGTGGAGAAGGTGTAAGGCATTCCCCGAGTCTCGTGGTTCTAGCACAATCGCTTTATTGACTACATTTGGCTTAAATTAATTTTGGATAAACTGTGATTTATTGGTTTTCATGCTTTATCTATCCGCTTTTAATTATTAAAATATGAAATTATCTTTGAAACGAATCACGTGTGTGAATCCGTTTTGTTTATTGTGCCAAAATAATGTCACGCGTACGTGTACACAATTAATAGCATTTTATTATATTAAGATTATTTTGACCAAAGTTGCGCGAACACATACTTCGATTTTAATTATGGGAATCGTAATTATGTCACGCGAACGTATACATAATCACGATGATTCAATTAATTAAGAGTATGCCTAAAGCATTCTAGCGCATTCATGATTTGTTTCTTTCCTATGTTTGAGATTATTGTGAAGGCCATGAATTATGGAATTACTTGTGGAAGAAGTATATGATTTTAGATATTTGAATAAATAAACCATCATATACCAATACCCTACAACCCAACAATTGAAGCCCAAACTCATTAGAGTCCAAATCTTCCCAACTTTAAAGCAAGTTTGAATACCATATTTCCAAAAACATGATTAAGCATATAGCATTTAAGGACTAACTTACATTATTATTTATAAAGTTTAAAGACAAATAAATAAAACCACATGAAATAAGATAAAAAGAACAGAGGGAAGAATAAACCTTTAATGTAAAATTTTCACTTAAATGAGTCTGCAAGAACAGGTACAATAACTCACACGAATGTCGAACAAGCATAATTGACGAATATCATCAAGCCTAGTGAACAGAGCTCCAATGGAATCCTCGACCTCGACTATTGACTCCACTTTTTGGCGTGTAAAAAGGGATATTTTGAAGTATTTTTTGTTGGATTTTGGGAGAAGAATTGAAGGAATTTTCGAAAGAAAGACGAAGAAAGAATGACATAAGTAGAAATTCCATTAGCGTAGAAAAAGAAAAAATAATTTCTCTCAATTCCCTCCTCTCTTTTTTTTTTTTTTTTCTCTTCCCCCTTTTTTCCCCTCACATTTCTCTTCTATTTATAAGGAAAAAATTTCGGATTTTTTTCAGATTTTTATTTTATTATTTTATTATTTTTTAATTAAAAAGAATTCCCACTTCCCATTTTTCTTCTTTTCTTAAAAACAAATAATTTTCCACTTTCATTTACTTTTATTTTTTTAATTTTTCACTTTTTTTACTTTTCTTTTTTTTATTTTCCACTTATTTTACTTTTCTTTTTTTAATTTTCACTTATTTTACTTTTCTCTTTTTAAATTTTCACTTTCTTTTACCTTTTTTTTTTTTTAAAATTTTCAGCTACCTTTACTTTTATTTTTTAATTCCAACTTTCTTTTACTTTTCATTTTTAAAATTTTCACATTCTTTTACTTTTATTTTTTTAAAATTTCCACTTTCTTTTACTTTTAAAAAAAAATAATTTCCACCTACTTTTACTTTTAATTTTTTATTCCATACTTTGAATTTTCCTATTATTTTATTTCCATTCGAAAATTATTATTTTTTAGCTTTTTAGGTTTTGTTTATTATTTTATTTTAAAATAAAGATAAAAAATAAAAATAATACTAATAGTAATAATTTGACCTTTTAAATTATTTTTAATTCTTACCTTATATTAAAAAAATGTAACAAAGCTAAAAAAAGATATATTAAATTTCTAAAAATATTTACATAGTAGAAGGTGATAAAAATTCAAATATAATAAAAAATTAGGTGCTCACAACTGCTCCTCTTTGCTTGGAAACATGAAGAGTTTTCAGGCAAAGACTAGGTGATCCATGTGACTAATTTTTTACCAAACCGTTATTCAAAAGGGAAAGAAATAAAAGATAGGGTGTAACCGAGTCCTGGTTTAGGACAGCCTACATATCCCGGGTTATAGGGGAATCAAGTCACGTGTAGTTCAAGGAGAATGGTGGAATGATGAGTTGAGGAGTCGAATGAGGTTCCGTCGAGGCTCCGGTCCGCGGTCCTGCTATTATAAAAAAGAAACTAAACAAGCCTTTCTGCTATAAGTTACAAGATTCTTATCTATGAGTCTTCTGAAACTTGATCTTGAGTCTTGACTGGTTCTTCATGCAGATTCTGATATAAACCTTGATGCTCGCTAGCTGTAGTGCTAGTTCATTGTTCTATAGCTTCTTCTAATCAAAACAGGACTCCAATACTCGTGGCTTCAGTCATGTCTTGAGTATTCCATATCTTTTCAACTGCTTTTGCATTTTGGATTCACCTATTTTTTATTTTCTTTTATTCTGAATTGAGGCTTATTCTTTTGGTCATCTCGAACCCTGTTCCTCGAGGTAAAACCTATTCAGACACCAAAACAAATAAACGAACGAAATTTTTCTGCCCCAGTTTCCACTAGGAAAATTTCGTGAGTTTTTGTAACAAAATTCTAAACTACTTCTTTATTGAAAGTAATAAAAGATCGAGAATGGTGTACCCCAAAAAAATCAGAGACTAGAGAATGGAGACCCTATGTTGGAAAAGCGACTAGGGATTGGTGTACCCTGATACTGGTAAGAAAATATAACCAGGGGTTGATACCCTGTATTACGAAAAAAGAATATAATCAGGGGTTGGTACCCTGTATTACTGAAAAGAATGTAGTCATGGGATAGTGTCCTATATTACTAAAAGGAAATGTAACCAGGGGATGACACCCAGTATTACGAAAAAGAAATATAACCAGGGGTTGGTGCCCTCTATTACTGAAATGAAAATGAATCCCATGGGCAAAAAGGTTCTACCTGGGTTAAACTACGAAAAGCAAGCCTGGGCGAAGAGTACTTCTACCCGGAATATGAGCTGGATCCCCCTAGGCGAAAAGTTTCTACCTGGGTTAAGCTACGTAAAATAACCTGAGCGAAGAGTACTTCTACCCAGAACTATGAGCTGGATCCCCCTAGGGGAAGAAATTCTACCTGGGTTAAGTTACATAAAACAACCTGAGAGAAGAGTACTTCTACCCAGAACTATGAGCTGGATCCCCCTAGAGAAAAGGTTCTACCTGGGTTAAGCTACGTAAACATCGTGAGCGAAGAGTACTTCTACCCGGAAACTATGAGCTGGATCCCCCTAGGCGAAAAGGTTCTACCTGGGTTAAGCTACAAAAAACAGCCTGGGCGAAGAGTACTTTTACCCGGAAACTATGAGCTGGATCCCCCTAGGCAAAAAGGTTCTACCTAGGTTAAGCTACGTAAACAACCTGAGCGAAGAGTACTTCTACCCGGAACTATGAGCTAGATCCCTCTAGGCGAGAAGGTTCTACCTGGGTTAAGCTACGAAAAACAAGCTAGGGCAAAAAGTACTTCTACCCGGAACTATAAGCTGGATCCCCCTAGACAAAAAGGTTCTACCTGGGTTAATCTAAGGAAAACAAGCCTGGGCGAAGAGTACTTCTACCCAAAAACTATGAGCTAGATCCCCCTAGGCGAAAAGGTTTTACCTGGGTTAAGCTAAGAAAAACAAGCTTGGGCGAAGAGTACTTCTACCCGGAAACTATGAGCTGGATCCCCCTAGGAGAAAAAGTTCTACCTGGGTTAAGCTACGAAAAACAGCCTGAACGAAGTATACTTCTACCCGAAACTATGAGCTAGATCCCCCTAGGCGAAAATGTTCTACCTGGGTTAAGCTAAGAAAAACAAGCCTGGGCGAAGAGTACTTCTACCTGGAAACTATGAGCTGGATCCCCCTAGGCGAAAAGGTTCTACCTGGGTTAAGCTACGAAAAATAGCATGGGCGAAGAGTACTTCTACCCAGAACTATGAGCTGGATCCCCCTAGGCGAAAAGGTTCTACTTGGGTTAAGCTACGAAAAACAAGCCTGGGCAAAGAGTACTTCTACCCGGAAATATGAGCTAGATCCCCCTAGGCGAAAAGGTTCTACCTGGGTTAAGCTACGAAAAAGAAGCCTGGGCGAAGAGTACTTCCACCTAGAACTATGAACTGGATCTCCCCTAGGCGTAAAGGTTCTACTCGGGTTAAGCTACGTAAAACATCTTGAGCGAAGAGTACTTCTACCCAGAACTACGAGCTGGACCTCCCTAGGCGAAAAGGTTCTACCTGGGTTAAGCTACGAAAAATAACCTGGGCGAAGAGTACTTCTACCCGGAACTATGAGCTGGATCCCCCTAGGCAAAAAAGGTTCTACCTGGGTTATGCTACGAAAAACAAGCCTGGGCGAAGAGTACTTCTGCCCGGAACTATGAGCCGGATCCCCCTAGGCAAAAATGTTCTACCTGGGTTAAGCTAAGAAAAACAAGCCTGGGCGAAGAGTACTTCTACCCGTAAACTATGAGCTAGATCCCCTAGGCGAAAAGGTTCTACCTGGGTTAAGTTACGAAAAAAGCCCGAGTGAAGAGTACTTCTACCCGGAACTATGAACTAGATCCCCCTAGGCGAAAAGGTTCTACCTGGGTTAAGCTACGAAAAACAGCCTGAGCGAAGAGTACTTATACCCGAAAATATGAGCTGGATCCCCTAGGAGAAAAGGTTCTACCTGGGTTAAGCTATGTAAAACAGCCTGGGAAACCTAGGCGAAGAGTACTTCTACCCGGAAATATGAGCTGGATCCCCCTAGGCAAAAAGGTTCTACCTGGGTTAAGCTACGAAAAATAAGCCTGGGCGAAGAGTACTTCTACCCGGAAATATGAGATGGATCCCCCTAGGCAAAATGGTTCTACCTGGGTTAAGCTAAGAAAAACAAGCCTGGGCGAATAGTACTTCTACCAGGAACTATGAGCTGGATCACCCTCGGCGAAAAGTTTTTACTTGGATTAAGCTATGTAAACAACCTGAGCGAAGAGTACTTCTACCCGAAACTATGAGTTGGATCCCCCTAGGCAAAAAGGTTTTACCTGGGTTAAGCTACGAAAATGAGAGGTATGAACAATAGTGATGCATGCTAAAAATAAAGGAATGTGGAGATTTTGAGGAAACTTACCTTTGGTGAGATTCGTCCTTTAGGATTCGTCATTCTGCACTACTTTGTTCCTGTTGCAAATAAAGAAATATCATGAGTGTTAAAGTGGTGGTCAGTTTGTGGCCTTGATGCCCTTACCACGGTTGGGTGCCTTTTCAAAGTATCTGTTCGCTTCAAACGAGAGCCCTGTAATCGATCTTACCATCCATTCTTTGCCTTTATTTTGACACGAAGTTATACTGAAAGAGATTCAAAGAAAATCAACAATGGAATGGAGAATGAGTTTAACCAAGAAGTGTCCTTTTCGGGGAAAAGAAATTAAAGAAGGACTTATCTAGGAGTACATGCGGACTTCAATGAACATGACATGCCTTTTGAACTGGATGCCTGATCTATGTAAATCATCCAACTCTCAGCAATTCATCACAACTTTTACCTCGAAACCGAGAAACCTTGCCCAGGACTGTATCGATGCCAATGGATGTGAAGATCCTATTTTCGATTAGTAGTGCTTTTTGTGGGTTTTCACCAGCTGACCTCCATCATTTCTCTTCTCACCATCGCCTTATAGTGCTCTTTGCAGGTTTTCACTACCAAGACTCTCTCATTTTTATTTTCTCGCCATCGCCCTACGGTGCCCGTGAGGGTTTTCACCAATAAGACTGTCTTATTTTATTTCTCTCATTTGGTTGTATCAGATCCAAGTAACTGTATCCTCCAATTCTTGAACATTCTCGTTGATTGATAGGAAGGACTTGAAAAGGATTTGGGTAAAAAGGCTTTGGATTGAATTATAACTTTGGAACCTTTCTGGCGAAACCATCACCGAACCAATTGTAACATCTGCCCCAGTTTCAATTTTTTTTTTGGGAATGTGGATTTTTATTTTGGTGTGACTAAACCCTAGAGAGAGGCTGCCTACGTATCCTTTCGGAATCAAGTCGAACGTAGTTCAATGAAACATGAACTGTTTTTTTTCTTTTGTCTTTCTGTCTGTTTTGTTTTCTTTCTCTTTCCTTTTCCTTTTTTTTCTTTCTTTCTTTTTTTTACTTCTTGTTTTTTTTTCCAATAACTCCTTCAAGTTCCAAAGAGGGTAATCAAAGAAAGGTAACCGACTCAAAGGGTTGGCAAAAAGGGTTAATGGTGTTTGGGTAGCGAGAATGAAAGCCTTCGTCATCCCAATCAAATAGCATTAAAGCTGCGTGAAGGGTCAAACATAGTACCTTTTTCACTGCATCAATTTGGAGCCAATTTCTTTTAGCTTTATCATGATGCGGGAGGATACATCTCAGAACGAGTTGCCCCACTTCAAATTTCCTGGGTCGCACTTTCTTGTTGTAGACACGACCCATTCTTTGTTGGTACAACTGCCCCTGGCAAACTGCGGCCATCCGTTTTTCATTAATCATAGTCAATTGTTCCAACCGGGTCTTGACCGATTCATTATCCTCGATCTCGGCTTCAACAATGATCCGAAGAGAGGGAATCTCAACTTCGTTCCAATTTTCTATTTACTTTCTTACAAGCCTTGTCTTCAAAACATTCTGCTTCTTGATTCATTATTTAGAGGTCTGACAACGTCTTAGGATCTTGGCATGAAGTCCGCAAGCATGTCATGTTATTAAAGTGTGCATTAATAGAGTTGAAAAAAAATAAGAAAGGTGAAAAGATTAAGAAAAGAGACATTCCTTGACAATAAAATATTAATTTTATTTGATTTTTTTTAATTTTTTAAAGATAGAAGGGTTTACATGAAAAAGTAATACAATAAAGTAAAACATCCGGATTACACCTTGAAATAATCCGAAAGCAGAAAAGACAGCAAGACCGGCAACCGAGACTCCCGTCTGACAGAGAACTTTTCAGGTTTGGCGAACTTTTTTTTTTTTTGCTTTTTTGCTTTTTTGCTTTTCTTCTGTCTCGGCAATGGTTACCATGGCCTTCAGTGCCAGATCAAATTCCTCATCATCACAGGTCATTACAACGACTGGCCTAGTGTTGTGAGCAGGCAATGAATTGTTCGTCATATCAAAAGCCTCTTCGTCCCGAAGAACGATTCTTTCGGCTTCAATCAAGTCTTCAACTGCCATCTTGAGGGGTCCAAACAGTCCTCAATATCATGTCCCACTGCTCCAGAGTGGTATTCACATCTGGCATTAGCTTGGTGCGAGGGGGACTCGAGGTTTGGCCGATTCGGTGCCACTAGCTGCAGCAGACCTAACCCGATTACCTTTTGAAATGAACTTGAATATGATTTACCAAAGGGGAGAGCTGATTCCTTCTGAGGGGCTCTCTTGGGCGAGAATTGTATTGGGGAACATTTGATTGGAGATTATATGGAGCTTGGTAAGGACGGGCATTTCTGGGATGTGGAGCTCGGTTTTGTGTATAATGCTCTAGTTGCGTGTAAGGTTGCGCGTTCATCACCGTATAAGGAGGCGGTGCCACGACATAAGCATCATCTTGATGGGGATAATAGTGTTGTGGGACCTTAGAAAATATATATGATTGGTTGAATGACCTGTTGGGGCCCCTCGAGCTCGAAGCCATCATGGCTCCCTCTTCCCTCCTTCTGTTCATCAAACTCCCCGAACCATTCTGAACGGTCTGTGATGTGGCCTTGAAAGCAGCATGACTCAATATTCGGCCCATTTTAAAACTATTTTCGATCATCGCCCCAATTTTGATAGCCTCAGCGAACGGCTTACCTATAGCGGACATCAAGTTCTGGAAGTAGTCCATCTCTTGGGCCTGTAGAAAGACTATAACCATTTCTGCTTCATTTATTGGAGGCTTTACCCTGACGGCTTGCGCGTGCCATTTGACAGCATACCCACAGAAGTTTTTCGCGGTTTTCTTTTTCAAATATGACAAAGAGTTCTCTTTTTTGATTTTTCACTCTTGCTTTTTTTCTTTTTTTTTTTTGTTTTTTTTTCTTTGTTGTTTTTATCACTCTTGTTTTTTTCTTTCTTCTCTCTTCCTTTTTTTTTCATTCAGTTTATTTGATTGATGACAATGATCAAATCCGATGGGGATTGCCTACGTATCATGACGCCACATGAATCAAATCTTGCGTGGTTCGGGAAGATCAGGAATAAAGGAAATAAACTAACTCTTTTTTTTGGATTTTGATTTTGTTTTTGAGAATTTTTGAAAAGAAAGACTTTTAAAGAAGAAAGATTTTTTTTTTGAATTTCTATGTTTTTTTATTTATTCCGGAGAAAGACTTCTAAAGAAAAAAAATATTTTTGAATTTTGATATGATTTTCTTTTTCAAATGACAGACTTCTAAAAAAAACAAAAATTTTGGTTTTAATTTTTTTTATTTTGGATTTTTCTAAGGAAAGACTTCTAAAGAAGGAATTAAAGGAAAATATTTTTGAATTTTTGAAAATTGGGGTCGGAACCGATGAGGCTTGCCTACGTATCTCACATCCGTTGAGAATCAGACCCGCGTAGTTCAGTAAAACCGATTATGTTCTCTTTTGATTTTTATGAAAATTAATCTTTACACCACTAAAACAAATCTTTAGTAAAGCCGGTCAAATTGAACCTGATAATTATTTTTTTGTTTATAGTTCCGCTCAACTAATTTTCTAAAACCGGTCAACAATGCAAGCAAGCCTTCCAAATGATATAGAAAGTAGCACATAAGTGAACATGATGGTCTCAAAGAGGATACCTGTCTTATACGGACCCGGTCCCTGTGCTGAGTTTCGCTAAGTCAAATGCATGGGATGCAAATAAAGCGAATCTACTAGGGATATCAGACATGATGTTTGTTCTTCTAGGTTTAAATCCTGGTGGAGAAGGTATCTAGATTGGCTTACTCGAGCGGACAACTCGAGCCGAGGAGGGTCAGCGTACCGGTAGCATTGCTTTCCGGCTTAGCTGGTGGTGCTCCCCGCCTAAAATATGAGTGACTAAAATCCTTCACCGGGTGACAAACACCTCGGCAATCTCAAAGAAAGTGGGCTATGTCAAGCAAATGCCCAATTTAAATTCAAGAAGACTTAAAGGGGTGCGAGAGAAGACAGTTTATATGTACGGTTCAACAATATCAAAGAGGTAAGAAACGCACAAATAGCACATTAGGTCCAAATAAATCACAGTATATACAAAGATTAATAAAGCCAAATCAAGTCAATGTACAAGCTCGAATTCTTGAGATGTCCCCAGCAGAGTCGCCAGAGCTATCACACCCCTTTTATACCCCCCCAAAAGATATGTATTATGGATTATTATGGGTTAAAGAATTTTTTCAATTAAAGTGACAAATTTGAGTAAGGATTATTTTATTTACAGAGTCGCCACTTGGAATTGATTTCTTGGCTGTTCCAAGTCACATTTTATTTGAATCCCTAGTCAAAGGAAGGTTTGACTCTATTATTATTGGTCTGCGAAAATAAAGTCCGGGTAAGAAATTCTGTTGACCGCGGAGAAGGTGTATGGAATTCCCCGAGTCCCGTGGTTCTAGCACGGTCTCTTTATTGACTACATTTGGCTTGAATTAATTTTGGATAAACTGTGATTTATTGGTTTTCATGCTTTATATATCCGCTTTTAATTATTAAAATATGAAATTATCTTTGAAATGAATCACGTATGTGAATCCGTTTTGTTTATTGTGCCAAAATAATGTCACTCGTACGTGTACACAATTAATAGCATTTTATTATATTAAGATTGTTTTGACCAAAGTTGCGCGAACACATACTTCGGTTTTAATTTTGGGAATCTTAATTATGTCACGCGAACGTATACATAATCACGATGATTCAATTAATTAAGAGTACGCCAAAAGCATTCTAGCGCATTCATGATTTGTTTCTTTCCTAAGTTTGAGATTATTGTGAAGGCCGTGAATTATGAAATTACTTGTGGAAGAAGTGTATGATTTTAGATATTTGAATAAATAAACCATCATATACCAATACCCTACAACCCAATAATTGAAGCCCAAACTCATTAGGGTCCAAATCTTCCCAACTTTAAACAAGTTTGAATACCATATTTTCAAAAACATGATTAAGCATATAGCATTTAAGGACTAACTTACATTATTATTTATAAAGTTTAAAAGCAAATAAATAAAACCACATGAAATAAGATAAAAAGAACAGAGGGAAGAATAAACCTTTAATGCAAAATTTTCAACTAAATGAGTCTCCAAGAACAGGTACAATAACTCAGACGAACGTCGAACAAGCATAAGCGACGAATATCATCAAACCTAGTGAACAGAGCTCCAACGGAATCCTCAATCTCGACTATTGACTCCATTTTTTGGCGTGTAAAAAGGGATGTTTTGAAATAATTTTTGTTGGGTTTTGGGTGATGAATTGCTAGATTTTTCGAAAGAAAGACGAAAAAAGAATGACATAAGTAGAAATTCCCTTAGCGTAGAAGAAGAAAAAATAATTTCTCTCAATTTCCTCCTCTCTTCTTTTTTTTTTCTCTCTTCCCCCTTTTTTCTCCTCACATTTCTCTTCTATTTATAGGGAAAAAATTTCGAAATTTTTTCAGATTTTTATTTTATTATTTTATTATGTTTTAATTTAAAAGAATTCTCACTTCCCATTTTTCTTCTTTTTTAAAAACAATAATTCCCCACTTTCATTTACTTTTATTTTTTTAATTTTCCACTTTTTTTACTTTTTTTTTTCCACTTATTTTACTTTTCTTTTTTTAATTTCCACTTATTTTACCTTTTTTTTAAAAAAATTTTCACTTTCTTTTACTTTTTTTTTAAAATTTTCAGCTACCTTTACTTTTATTTTTTAATTCCAACTTTCTTTTACTTTTTATTTTTTAAATTTTCACATTCTCTTACTTTTATTTTTTTAAATTTTCCACTTTCTTTCACTTTTTTTTTAAAAAATAAGTTCTACCTACTTTTACTTTTCATTTTTTATTCCTTACTTTTAATTTTTCTATTATTTTATTTCCATCCGAAAAGTAAAAAAAATATAACAAAGCTAAAAAAATATGTATATTAAATTTTTAAAAATATTTACATAGTAGAAGGTGGTAAAAATTTAAATATAATCAAAAATTAGGTGCTCACAATCAACACCCAAGTACCCACTCAATACCTCTCGGTCAGAGAGTGATTTTGCCCAATTTGGCTTTTTCAGGTCCAAATGGGTATTGAACAAAATAGTAGATGATAAGCTTAAGTCGAATTTTACTATTTCTAGGTTCAACCATTTAATTGGGCTTATCAATCTCTCGATTGACCCAATTTCTTGCTAGCTAAATTTTTCTAGACTAAGTCTCTCTTTCTCAAGTAGAGACCAAGTCAAATAAGCATGAAATAATATTTGCAACCATTAATTCTTCACATAAAAATAAGAACTGGGCTAGATAATCAACACCCAACCATAAACAAGCAATAAATCAAATACCCATTAAGTTTACACACTAGGGTTGGGTCACAACCCTAGTGAAAATCTAGCTACTCATGTTTAAATTGGGAGAAAAAGAAGAAGTGATAATTAAACCCATATTGATAAATAAAATGATGAAATCAATATTCAAAAAGCTCAAAATAGCAAAAACTACTAAAAAGAGTAAAAGAAAATGTCTACTGTAGCTGTTGATATCAAAACTTGACCTAAAAAAGTAAAACTCTTCTATTTATACAGTGCTAAAATTTTCGGACAAAAATGCCCTTTCGGAGGTTCTGCGGCCGCACAATTCCATGTGCGGTCCGTACTTTTCTTCAGCCTGACAGGAATGGAAACCTGCGGCCGCGTAATTCTGAATTGCGGCCGCACTTCTCTCTTTCTGCGGTTCGCGCATTTCTGAGTGCGGCCACACATTGCTCTTCTGCGGACCACACAAATGTGACTGCGGCCGCACAATAATTGTGCGGTCCGCACTTTTGTTGAACTTGAAATGCAACTTCTCTGAACTTTTGCTCTTGCCCAGGTTTTGCGGCCGCACATGTCATGTGCGGATCGCACTTTGCACTTGTCTCTGATAGGAGTTTCTTCACAATCTGCGGCCGCATATGAAAATCTACGGTCCGCACTTCTGAGCTTCTGTGCCTGTTTGTGTCCTTGAGTTCAGATCACTCCTTCTTGAGTTGGATTTCATCTTGGTGGCTCATTTTTCACCATTTCTGCAATTAAGCATATTTCATCAGTTTTCGGGAACACAATTAAATGCTTTTGAACTAAAACGAAAGCAAAAAGGTGCTAATAAGTAGTCAAAATCCCCACTTATCAACTCCCCAAACTTAAGCTTTTGCTTCTGCTCAAGAAAATAAGGTAATTCCCACCTCTACAAGTTAAGAGCTATTCCTGCTAATCAAAGATGCATCAATCACGCATCAATTGGGACCAACAATTACCCACAACACTTATGAATTATTAACAAGGCAATGGGTTAAACTTTTAAGCACAAATAGTTCTAATGTGACACTTGAACATCAAGAGTTGACTTCATTCATCAAGGAAGCTCGCTCTTTCATGTAGATCATTATGGATCCCAAACTCTTCCTCTCTACTCTCCATTTGCATATCTCACTTAAGAATGTAGCACTCAATTCAAAGATTTGTGAAAGGTTCGCTCTTCTCTCTCAAAAGAATGTCACAAGTATGGCTTTAAGTACCATAGGCTTGCCCCTCATGTAAATCACCACTAATGTAAGCTCACTCGGCTTGAAATCACGTAGGGCTTTTTCGGAATGCAATGAAGGCTTTTGGACTACGGTTGGATATGCTATGATAGAACGAGTATCTTTCCTTAAGCACTCCATTTTCTCTTATCGGCTCATGCTTTGCCAAATCTTTGAGGCAATTTCTTTTCCATAGGGGGATTAGAGAGACTTAGCATCACTCTTTCTTGGTCATGATATTCATTTTCTCCTTTTTTGCTTTCTCCATGCTTTGCATCATTACTTTTCTTTGAATCCCTTCAACTCTTCAACTTATTCACTTTCTTTTTGCATTTTTCTTTTTGTTCTTTCTTTCTTTTTCTTGCCTTTCCTTCTCTTTATTTCTTTTCTCTTTTTGTGCCTTGATACCTTTTTCAAACTCTTAGTCTCTCCCCCAAACTTATGTTTTTAGCCAATTGTTTCACAAGAGTGTTAAGGAAAGCTCGGGTGCCAAGAGAGGGTCACGACAGAATTGTAACATGGTTATCAAATGAGAAAGGTTTTAGGCTCAAATGAGTTGACTAGGGATAACAACATTGGTGGGCCATGGAAAGTTTCAAGCGGGTACCAAGTGAAGCATGTTTACTCTTCGAGCTTGACTCAATTAGGTTTTTTTATTCATTACTACTATTATTCTTACCTAAATACCAAAAATGGAATCATTCTTTTAAGAAGGTTGTCACGCCATCCATCGTTGGAAAGAGTCACCCGGTTCACACAAAAATGACCTTTAGAAAGAACCGTGACATTAAGAAAACCAAAGACTTATTGTTTATTAAAACATAAAAAGAAGCTACAAAATTAAAAAGAAACTATTAGATTAAACATAGACTAATAAGAAAACGGAATAAAGAAGCTAACGAATATAAATAATGAGAGAGGAAAAGAGAGAATATATACATCAAGAGAGAATAGAGCGAATATATATATACAGAATGAAGAGAAAGAAGAAAATATTGTCAGTTATTACAAACCAAATGTCTAAAAGTCATCCAAATAGCAAATCAAATAACTCCACCCCCCCGACTAAAAATAAGCATTGTCTTCCAATGCTTAATCAAAACAAGAATAAAGAAGGGTAAGAGTGAAAAAGACTCCCTATGTGTCCTCGGACATCTCCGTGTCTATAGCAGTGTAACCACCCTCAGTCTCCTCTAACTGGATCTCATCATCATCGGCTCTGGGAGTAACTAGGTTGGTGAACATCTGGCGCACTGCCTCAATAGTGTCGACAACCAGGTCTGGCTCCTCAGATGGCCAGCTGGTGCCACTGGAGCTGATGGTGCTGCTGGATCTACTGGTGCTGGTGGCTCTAACCCCATGAGCATATCAAATGAAAGATCACCAGCTGCCACTATCTTGGTCACCTCTCTCCTCAGCCTGTCAACTGATTTCTTGGACGCTTGGGATTTCTTCATTTTCTTTACCTACTTCCCCAACTCCTCAATCACTGCACCATGTGCTACCAAGGTGTTCATGATGGTAGTCTGGTTATCCAAAATCATCTTCAATGTATCCTCCACTGTCGGAGGAATGTGGGGTACCGGAGTGGATGACTGTGCTACAACAACACTGGATATGTCAGATAGCTTTGCAGTGGCTGTCTGCATCCAGTTGTTGAGGCTCGCTAATGTTTGGGAGACTCGCAGCGTAGATAGTTGAAGAGCGGGCATGGGCACCGGCTTCAAAGCCGATATGGAAGGCACTTATGCTGAGGGACCTGAAGAAGGAGGTGGAGGCATAGCTGCTGCACCTTCAGCAGGCTCTGCTGAAATAGATGGCATGTCAACTGTCTCAGCAGCTACCCCGGCAAGCTCATCAGACTGGCCTGCAGTAGTAGAGGGTTGACCCTTTTTCTTTGGGTTTCCACCACCCATTAAAGAATACCATGAGAAGGGATTCTTCGCCCGCACCTTGGTATCAAAATCCCTCGTCTCCACACCCGCATTCGTAAGGTACTCAGTGATAGTGTTGGGATATGGGTAGGAGGTGTCACCTTGCCTGGCGACCACAGACATATTGGCCGACATCACGGCACCCACATTGATTGGGTACCTGGCCATGATAGAAGCGACTAGCACTGCCCGCTGAATTGGAAGTTTTGTTTCATTTTGGCACGGGTCTAGTCTGCTACACACGAATGTTTGCCATCCCTTTGCCTCAAAATTTAGGGTGTTCCGCTGAATGGGAACCCCTGATGTGATCCATGCCGGAGGTGGCCCCGGAGCTGCAAGAATCTTACCTAGCCATGGTCGAACTGCATCTCCCAGTGCTAACTTTTCCAGGTATTGCACAGGCTCCACATCCTCAAACCTTAAATACGTGTTCAGGGTGCTCTGATCGAATCGCACCTTTAGATTTCTCACTTTTATTACCTTGGTCCCATTCTTTATATGCGCCATATTGGCGTAAAATTCCCGGACCAGGTATTCCTTGGCATATACCACACTTTTGGTGAACCACATCCACCACTTCCGCTCTTGGAAGTCTCTCAACACTGCCGGGTTGTATTTGTCAAGGTGTTTTATAATGAACTGACGCTCAAGAGTGAGCGATCTCATTAGCCATTACTCTCGAAAGCTTTTGAAAGCAGCCAGACTGGCAAACCTATCTTCCCAAATCTCTTTCTTCTTCGACCTCTCAAGGCTGGCTACTCTGGTATCACCCCCTTGGCCATCATCCAGAATATCATCAACATCTACTGTAGTAGCAGGTGCGTCGGGGACATGTATGGATGAGGGCTCTGAAGCCTGACTGTCACCTTCCGAGCCCTCGGAAGAGCTCTCAGAGGTGGAAGGCTCGTCTCTAAGTTGGTATCTGCCCTGTGGCTGCTGTGGCTGTGATTGAACAACATGCTGCTCTTGCATTGAGTCACCCTCCGACGCTTCCCGAGATGGGGCATATAAACTAGACTCGGAAGGCTCGAGCTGTCTTCCTCGGCCTGCTATGGATTTCTAACTGATTGCCCTTTGGAGGGCGAGGGGTAAACTGCTTTTGCTTCTTTCTCTGGAAGGTTCACCCCTCCCCTTTGATGTATCACCACGACCTCGTGATCTAATCATTTTCTATAACAAATAGCAGCAGGAGTTAGTTCCAATTCAATTGTTGATAAATAGAAAGTCACATAACAAAACATGTTGCAGGGTGGGGAAATGCGGTCCGCACAATTGCAAGTGCGGCCATAACCTGGGTTGTGCGGACCATACAATTTTAAAGTGCGGCCGCAGCAATGACACTGCGGTCCGCACAATTTTGAGTGCGACCACATAATTGAAGTGCGGTCTGCACAATTACAAGTGCGGCTGCACATGAAACTTTCCAAAAGTGCAAACTCTCTAATGATAGAGATTGGCCTGATTTGTGGCCGCACACACTTTTCTGTGGCTGCGATGAAATTACTGTGGTCCGCACAAATTTAAGTGCGGTCCTCATAATCTTGCCTCACCAACTACCCTAATCCATACTTCTGCGGACCGCGCAATTTCTTGTGCGGCCGTATATTTCAAAATTCAATCGGGCAGAGTCTTATAGGTTTTCGATTTAAGCACAAATTGGACATGGTGATAGCAACTAAACATGATAATCAAACTACCCACTCACCAAAAAGCAAGTAAGAGTTAACCCACATAATTTAAACCCCGTATGGATATGAAATTGACAAATGGTCTAAACTAACTAACAAATTATAAATTAAACTAAGAAAATTTAAGAATCTTAGAAATGATTTGAACATACCAGTGATGAAGTGGTTCTAAGGAATAATCACAGATGCATAATTAGGTTGTAGATGATTGAATCAGATGCGTGCAAAATTTTAGTTTGATTTCTCAGAAAATGGAAAGTTTCAATAGTAGCCTTAGGGTTACTATTTATACACAGTGGGTTTGGCTAAGGAATCAAGAGACGAGTGTGGCCGCAGAATTCCTTCTGCGGTCCGCACTCTGTTACCTGATGTTCCACTTTCTTTTGTTGATCTGCGGTCCGCAGATTTAGCTGTGCGGCCGCAGATTTTGGTGCGGACCGCAGAATTCGCTGTGCGGCCGCACTTTGGTTGTTTCTCTGACAAACAAACTTCAGAGAGTTTGCATTTTTCCATATCAAGTTGTGCGGTCTGCACAGGAATTGTGTGGCCGCATTTGCCTTCTGCTGTAGCGTCCACAATTGTGCAGTCCGCATAAGAATTGTGCGGTCCGCACTTTTTCCATACTTAGCCAATTTTTCTGAGCACAAATCTTGTAAAGCACACACCTTCGTGCAACACACTTCAAATCCAGTTATCACAAAATAAGACCTATCTAAAGAAGAAAAAAAGAAGAAAAAAAGAAGAAAAAAGAAAAAAGAAACATGGGTTGCCTCCCAAGAAGTGCCTGATTTAACGTCGCGGCACGACATAGATTACCATCACTTCAAATGAATCACTGCCACCACGTGGCCATCATCAGCTTATCCCAAATAATGCTTCACCCGGTGACCATTGACTCAGAATACCTCATCATTTTTATTCTTGAAGTCCAATGCACCAAAAGGTGTCACACCCATAATTTCAAAGGGACGACTCCATTTGGATTTCAGCTTTCCGAGAAATATCTTCAATCGTAAGTTGAACAACAAAACAATATTGCCCACGTTGAACTCCCTGTTTCGCATGTATTTGTCATGAAGGTACTTCATTCTTTCTTTGTACAAGGACAAACTTGCATATACATGGTACCAGAATTCATCTAATTCATTTAAATGTGCAACCCGCAAGTTAGCAGTTGCATCCAAATCAAGATTTAACTTCTTTAAAGCCCACATGGCCTTGTGCTCAAGTTCCACTGGAAGATGACAAGCTTTGCCAAACACCAACCGGTATGGAGACATCCCGATTGGAGTTTTGAAAGCAGTCCGATAAGCCCTTAGTGCATCATCAAGCTTCTTTGACCAATCCGTCCGGTTAGCATTCACTGTTTTGGACAAAATACTCTTTATCTTCCGGTTGGAGATTTCTACTTGACCGCTAGCTTGAGGGTGATAGGGAGTCGTAACTTTAAGAATGACACCATACTTGCTAAGCAAGGTGTCAAAAGCTTTATTGTAAAAATGCTACCCCCATCACTACAAAAAAAATAATGCATTTGCGGCGATTTTGTCTTGCATATTATGACCATCGGATTAGAAATTAGCATGTGCAAGTGAAAGATTACTCAAAAGAAGCTGCATTGGTTGACCATAAACTGAAATTAGGTGAGAAAATGCTCTTCCAACATTAGCCTTGACTTTAGGGGTTTCCACATGTGACATGGCAATCTGGGCAAAAACATTTACCAACTCTGGAACCAAAGATAGGATCTGCATATTCACAAGAGAACAAAACAGAAGGAAAGAAGTGTCTAATATTAAATTCCACAGAGGATGGAGACATAAGAAAACAAGAATGATAATTAATGTGACAGATAAGATGAGACACAAAATACCTGAGTCAGATGACAAAACAAGATGGTATATGCAACTGTAGACTGCCATGGATTCCTCGTGATCTTCTTTTAGAGGAAGAACTTTCAAGAAAACAGGTAGCACCTAAAGAAAGTACAACATCAATACACGCCCATACAAATAGAGGAAAACGTTCAAAACCAAAAACGATAAAGGTCAAACTGCATACCTGATTCAGTGGGATTGTCTCTGGACGGACCATTATCATCATGCCACCGCACAAGCAGCATTGTCTCTCACTGCATTATCTGGCTCAAATTCGCCAAATAATGGGTAAAGACCCCGTAAGGCATCCCCATAATATCTAGAATCTAGAATAAAATGAATAAATCAGATATATGATGTACCAACGAAGAAGGCAGATGGTAAATAAATCAGTGGATACAACCCCACAAACTCGGAACACTTCTTAGGAACAGAAGGAGATAGATAAACAAGGTGTGCATATGAAAGCATACTTCAAAGCAGCATCACCACCATTTTTGCACAAAATGCTGCATTCCTTCGGTTTGTAGCATCTGCTAATGCTAATTCTTTAAGAACCAGGGACCTCAAAGCCTGAAACACAATTAGTATTCTTCAATTCAGTTGCAGAACTATTGAAAGTGTGTGCGTGTATGTATTGGAGAGTTAGAACAAAAGAACCATTTAACTAGTTTTTGCAGAATTTTACATCAATATAGCCATCAATTGGAGCACCCATGTGTTGAGCAACTTCTGCAAGGGTTGCAACGACCATGGTCCGATCTTGCGGTGGGCGTGATGCTTTCTGCAATTGCATGGGTTATGACATTAAACACTGCGACTAAAGCTAATCTCTAAGGCAAAGGATAGAAAAAACATGAGATGAGAGTTTGAAGGCTTATGACCAAAAAGAAATTGTATAGTGCAGCATCCAAAACATACTGCAAATTTCATCAAAGAATTGAACAACATTGAAAAGATGGGGGCAAAATGGGAACCCATGGACTTTGCAAATGCAGGGAGGAGATCAGAAACAACATCCATTATCCCTTCGTCATGTTCAGTGTCATCGTCATCAACCTCACTATCTGATTCTACGAGCTGACAAGCAGACTGTTCACGTAATAGAACTGTAGTGGCCTCAACAAGCTAAGTGATATCTATAAAGACGGGGGAAAGCAAGTTCATTAATCCTGAATTTCTTTTTAATGCCTGGAGAATTAAAGGAACCAAAATGTGCACACTTACAGGGCTCAACAACCATGTAACCAAAATCCTTCATAATGTCAGCAACAGCCATACAAGCTTGTGCAACTGACATTTCTTCTGAAAACTTGGATCGAAGATGAGTTGATTTATAAGTCTGAGATTTTTCTAACTTGCCGTTCACGAAATCCACTATCGGCTAGAAGGTGTTTCAATAGATGATTGGCGCTCACTGGAGTGACGCTCATGTAAAGAGAACACAAAACTATAAAACTACCTTTTATATTCTTAATCACATGTGAAGGATAATTTATTCAGTCGGCTCCTAGATTATAGTAATCTAATATAGTCTAAACTTCATATCACAAAACTATAATCAACATTTAAAGATATTGTTATCGAGGTTCGTTATCATTATTAAACATGTAAGTAAAATGATATTCTTGTTCTCCATATAAAACACCTCCTTAGTTTCTCAAGTTTTTCATGCTGTTATGTTCCTTCAAACTTTGCACGCCCTTTTGTTCCTTTTCAATACCATCTACATATCATCTAGAAAAGGAATTTATGTCCTTGAGTGAATGTGTAATTGTACATCTTTATTATACAATTGCACGATCACAAGATATTCACTTTCCATTGTTTTTCTTGTTTAAAGTTCAAAAATTTAAGTCATTGGTAAATATTTACTGTGAGAATTACCGACCTGTTTTGTAAATAGCACCATTTTCGTGGGGCGTGGCCAGTGTCTAATAAGTTTTAATTCTTCTCCACCGAGGCTTTGTCAAATTCCCAATAATAGAAATGCTATCAATAATCCATATAAAAGAAGTGTCAAATTCAACCTTCTAGTGGCCAATCTAAAAAAGAAGTGCCAAATTCAAGCACCAAGAGGAAAGAATAACCGGTAAAGTAGAGCAAGAGCCAAGGAATTCATACCTGAGATATGGAGTTAATGGCTTCAACTCCAAGATAGGAGGCTCTTCAATTGAAGGCTTTGTTGGAGGAGTTTTGCTATTCTCTAGATCCAAGAAAAGTTTCCGAGGTGCATAATTGTGTGACCCCATCCCTTGCAAATAATCAACACATTCCATAAAGCCATCCATTTCATCATCATTAAAATTGAGCAAAACAGCCTCCAACATGTCACCCACATTAATCGTGGCACTTGTATCATCAATAATCACATCGGTCACCAAGTCCACGAACGAACACACTTCATTGCTATTCAGTTGCCTCATAGATTTGCACACATGGAATATCACCTTTTCATCACCCATCCGGAAAGTGAGTACACCGGCTTCCACATCAATAAGAGCCTTCCCCATAGCAAGGAAAGGTCTGCCAAGAATAATCGGCACCTCATAGTCCACTTCATAATCAAGAATAACAAAATCCATCGGGAGAATGAACTTGTCAACTCGAACCAATACATCCTCAATCACCCCCAATGGTCTCTTCATTGTACGATCGGCCATAGATGTGGGTCTTGGTTGCCTAATTCCTAATGTCTTGAAAACCGAATGGGGCATCAGGTTGATACTCGCCCCAAGGTCACAAAGAGATTTTTCAAACTCGGCACTTCCAACAGTACAAAGAATTGTAAAAGCACCTGGATCTTCCAACTTTTGAGCCATCGAATGCACAATTTCACTCACTTGGTGAGTGACTTTGATAGTTTCATAATTCATCGATCTCTTCTTTGTCACTAAGTCCTTCATAAACTTTGCATATCCGGATATTTTCTCCAAAGCTTCAACTAATGGCACATTTATAGAGAGAATCTTCATCATATCAATGAACTTCTTAAATTGATTCTCGCCATTTTTCTTGGCAAGCCTTTGAGGATAGGGAGGAGGTGGCTTAGACAACAATACCTTAGCTTTTTGCACTACCATTTCCGGTATGTCAATCACATGATCCCCAGACAGGTTCATATCCTCTTGAGTCTCTTCCGCCGTGTCGTCAATATCAATCCGCACTTCATCATTTGCTTACATAGCATTGTTCGTGATCTCCTCTTCTTCTACCACTTACTCATCATCCATAGGTTACTTTTGACTTGAGGTAGGTGCATTCCCACCTCTTCCACTTCTTATAGTAACGGCCATAGTATGCCCCGTATTGTTCCCACCCTTCGGGTTCACCACCGTATCGCTTGGTAGTGCCCCCTTAGGACGAGAATTTAAAGCTTGAGAGATTTGACCCATTTGCACTTCTAAGTTTCTGATTGATGTGTTGTATGAAGCAAGTTGGGCATCGGAATCGACATTCTTCTCCATTATTTGCTTGAATATGTTCTCAATATGACCCATTTCATTGTTGGAGGAACTAGGACCATGGGAAGGATAAGGAGGTGGGGTGCTCGGTTGTTGATACATCAGGAGTCTTTGAAAACCCAAACCCCGATTTCCTTGGTTGTTGTTCCACCCGCCTTGGTTGTTGCCTCCCCAATTGCCTTGGTTATTATTGTTTTGCCAATTATCTTGGTTATTGCTTCCACTCCAATTACCTTGATATTTAGAATTCCAATTGCCTTGATTATTCGAAGGTCTCCATTGTTGTTGACTAGGACCTTAGAAGTTGTTTCTTTGCCCTTGAAAGTTGTTCACATATTGGAACTCTTCTTCTTGATCATTGTAAGAATCACCTTGATCAAATCCACTATCTTCTTGTACAAAATTGTCCACTCTTTGATGCACTTGTGGACTTCTTTTTCTTCTCTTGTTTACCATCATATTTATTCCTTCCATAGCATTGACTTACCTCGGGTTTTGCACTTGTTGAAGTTGAGCCTTTGTCAATTGGTTCATGGTGGTTGTCAACTCGGTTATGGCTTGCCCATGGTCATGTAACTCTTTATGAAGAAGAATTGATTGGCTCTAGATTGCCATGCCGATGAAGTATCTTCCATCTCATCCAAAATATCACATGCCTCCGTATAAGGCGTAGTCATGAAGTTCCCTCCGGCAAGTAGATTCACTACACATTGGTTGGTGGTATTGATCCCCTGATAGAAAGTTTGTTGAATCATGTTCTCCGTCATATCATTGTTGGGGCACTCTTTCACCATTGTCCTATATCTTTCCCATATCTCGTGTAGTGGTTCATTGGGCTCTTGCTTGAATGCTAGAATTTTATCCTGAAGAATGGCCATGTGCCCGGGAGAGAAGTACTTTGAAATAAATTTCTCCGCTAGTTCATCCCAAGTATGAATGGAATGATTTGGCAAACGTTCCACAAATCTAAAGCTTTCCCCCATAGAGAGAAGGAAAAAATCCTTAGCCTCAAAGAATCCTTGGAGATATTTGTTTGTTTGCTCCCCCAACATGTATCAACGAACCTCTTCAAGTGTTTATATGCATTTTGACCCGGTGCACTGGTGAAGAACCCTCGTTGCTTGAGCAAAGTGAGCATTACGTTGGATATTTGAAAGTTTCCCACCCTAATACGGGGTGGTACTAGAGCATTTGCATACCCTTCATTCGGCAACACCCGATGTGGAGCCGCTCGTGGTAGAGGTGGGGGTGGAACGGGTACATTGCCTTGAGGCGGTCGGCCTCGTCTATTGGCTTGAGGTTCAATAGGGACCTCATCCATTGCATCATCATCAAGGTCCACATCCCCCACGGCTATGTTTCCTAGCTCATTGTTTGCCATGATTGCACCTACAATACTCACGCGTTAGTAACAAGGAAGGAAAAAAAAAAATCCAAAAACTCACCTAAATATACAGCTTACACCGTCTTTTAGCTCCCCGGCAACGGTATCAAAAATTGATCTCGTCCAATTTTACTCCTCTATTTGAGGATATTAAAACGGTCAATGCAATAGTAATATCCAACAAGGAGTCAGAGTTGATTTTCCACAGGGAGCTATGAATGGATCTTAGGAATATATATTATAGTGTATGAGCTTGAATTATCTCAAATTGCACTTCCACAAATTTGGGTTGTTTCTAGGTCTAATTTAAACGAAGATTACAAACTAAGAATTTAAACTAGGAAAGTGTTTTTGGTTTTTTTTCAAATGACATGAAAGGCCTTGGGTTGTGACCTTCACCTAGGTGTTCGCCTAATGGGTTGTAAACTTTAAAGCTTGTTTTATTGGTCGGGGTGTATTATAGCTATCAATACCCAAGTACCCACTCAATACCTCTCGGTCAGAAAGTAATTTTGCCTAATTTGGCTTTCTCAAGTCCAAATGGGTATTGAACAAAACAGTAGATGATAAGCTCAAGTCGGGTTTTACTATCTCTAGGTTCAACCCTTTAATTGGGCTTATCAATTTCTCGATTGACCCAATTTCTTGCTAGCCAAGTTTTCCTACACTAAGTCTCTCTTTCTCAAATAGAGAGCAAGTCAAATAGGCATGAAATAATGTTTGCAACTATTAATTCTTCACATAAAAGCAAGAACTAGGCTAGATAATTAACATCCAACCATAAACAAGCAATAAATCAAACACCCATTAAGTTTACACACTAGGGTTGAGTCACAACCCTAGTGAAAATCTAGCTACTCATGCTTAAATTGGGAGAAAAAGAAGAGGAAGTGATAATTAAACCCATATTGATAATTAAAATGATGAAATCAATATTCAAAAATCTCAAAATAGCAAAAACTACTAAAAAGAGTAAAAGAAAACGTCTACTGTAGCTGCTGATGTCAAAACTTGACCTAAAAAAGTGAAACTCTTCTATTTATACAGTGCTGGAATTTTTTGACAAAAATACCCTTTCGGAGGTTCTGCGGCCGCACAATTCCATGTGCGGTCCGCACTTTGCTTCAGCCTGAAAGGAATGGAAACCTGCAGCCGCATAATTTTGAACTGCGGCCGCACTTCTCTCTTTTTGCGGTCCGTGCATTTCTGAGTGCGGCTGCACATTGCTCTTCTGTGGATCGCACAAATATTACTACGCCCGTGTAGCTGTTCTTCTGCGGCCAGACAATAATTGTGTGGTTCGCACTTCTGTTGAACTTGAGATGCATGTTCTATGAACTTTTGCTCTTGCCCAGGTTATGCGGCCGCACATGTCATGTGCGGACCGCACTTTGCACTTGTCTCTAATAGGAGTTTCTTCACAATCTGCGGCCGTAGATGAAAATTTGCGGTCCGCACTTCTGAGCTTCTGTGCCTTTTTGTGTCCTTGAGTTCAGATCACTCCTTCTTGAGTTGGATTTCATCTTGGGGGCTCATTTTCCACTATTCCTGCAATTAAGAATATTTTTTCAGTTTTCAGAAACACAATTATACGCTTTTGGACTAAAACGAAAGCAAAAAAATACTAATAAGTAGTCAAAATCCCCACTTATCAGCGACATGGTATCTGATCTCGGCTAGGCCATCTCACCATAATACCGTGTGGGTTGACATGGTCTTTGATAGCAATCCATTCATCCCAATTAAATGGAAACATTCTCATCTTAGTGCTAAGGAGATTTGTCTCCCATTCATCTCCTACACCGGCACGTGTAGTTTCAGGCTTAGGCCTCTACAACTCATCTTTTCTTGATGACATAACAATACCTCAAAAAAAAATTCAAGTAAAGCATATTAGAAAACCTTTTCTTTTCATTGTCCCTCGGGACGTACAATTCATCATCATTCTTATTTGGCAAATGAACACATTTCACTTTCACGATTTTTCTTCCTTTACTTGCCATAGGTCATCATATAATATTAAAGGTATTTAAAACATGGGGAATCATAGCTACAAATACATGAGTATATAAGATCTTAAAATACTTAAAGCTTTTCCAGAAGGAGAGCATATCAATTTCAATAGAAACATGAATTGGATTCATAGGCATTCATTAAGTCTATCACATCTGAAGTATTTTTCAAAGAAGAGCATAAGGTTAGTAATTAAAACAAGACTTGAGTACATACGTATTTGATAGATCATTCATTTGGGGCGATTTAACAAAATAAGAGTTGGAACTTGGGAAACCATACTTGGAGTTCACAAGGGGTTCATGGAATCCGATTTTACAGAAGGAGTTTAGCCAACATCCCTTAATCGAGCTTTTCTTAAGTTCCGTACGAAGTTTCACTTCTCTTTGTACTTCAATCTACATCGACATAGTTCAATAGAATCACTATTAGTAGGAATTATCATAATGTAGGTCTTTCTGGTATTTTGTCAAACACTTTATGTGCATACTCATCTACAAGTTTCTATAATGGGATTTCTTCACCCCCTAACTAATTTTCAAGCAAACAATTTCCTCACAATCATTCTAAGATAACCAACCACCTCCATTGGCACATGCATGCCCTACCATTAATTTTCCAACCCAAAAACCTCATTTCCTATTCTTCACAACATCCAATTTTCAAGATTTAGGGCTTATGGCTTCCAATCACCATCCCGTAAGCCACTATAATAACAAAATCCTACTTAAACCCATTATTAAACTTTGCAACAGGGCTAAGGATGATGTCTTAACTTGTATCTAGAAGATCTTGTGTGCTTCCCTCCTTGAATCCCCAAGATTAGAGCAAGAAAAGATAATGTAGAGGTGTTTGAGCTCTCATCTCTCTCTCTCTCTCTCTCTCTCTCTCTCTCTCTCTCTCTCTCTCATATATATATATATATATATATATATATATATATATATATATATAGCATTTCTCGCTCTCAAACCACCAGATTTTGAATTCTAAAATAACCTATGAGGCCTTTTTGTTAAAATAGGGATGGGTAAATTTTTCCCAAAAACAACCCTCTGTGTCGGGTCTGCGATGGCAGAATGGACTGCAAAATAGCTATGTGGTCCATGAAATAGATCGCGAAATGGTGCTCCTAATTTGATTTGGAACTAGATAGGTGTTTCGCGGATCAGCGGTCCACAAAATGGTTCTACGGTCCGCACATCAGGCCGCGAAATCTCCTTCAAGAATTCCCCTAACAATTCCGCGACTTATGTGCGATCCGCATAATCCACCGCGAAATAACCCTCAAAAACTAAGTTTCTCTTGCCTCACTCCACGATGATTCTACAGTCATCAAAACTGAGTCGCGATCCACATAACATATCGCAAAATTGCCCTTTCCTGTCAATTCTCCTACACGCCTCACAATGAATTGCATACTTCACAAATCTGTACTCCGATAAAACTTATCCTACAACCTCCCAAACATATTAGCTTGATCTTGGCATGTTAAATACTTGGCGAACTTTTATGGGTTCTTACATTACTCTTTTATTTTCTCACATATGGTGAGGACACGATCACGGGTGTAACTGAGTAGGCAGTGGTACCCCAGGCTAGGGTTGTAAGAGGCCGGGGCTGAGGTAGGAGTAGGAACATACCGCAGCTAGACCCCTGCTCTTGCAGCTATTGTGGAGCCACTAGTAACTTTAGTTGAGGAGTAGGTTCATGATTATGTCGAGCCAGAGGTGTCAACTCAGGTTCCTCAAGGTTTATTTGTTTTGCTAGTTGTTCAGGATGATTTGATCCGCATGGTAGGTTTGTTTGAGAGTTTTTCTTAGGCCGGGGCATTTCCTATTATGCCAGCTACTTCCAAGGCAGGGGGCGGACCACAGACCCCAGTTACTCATCCCCAGAGCAGGTGGCCCATGGTTATCAGACTCCTGTAGTGTTACCGGTTTGGGGGAGTTCAGCCTACCTTTGTCGCATAGCCTGAGGATAGGCCCACGATGTTACCTGATGAGATGAAGAGTTTATATACATTCATGAAGTTGCATCTTCCTCACTTCAAACCTTCAGAGAATTCTCAAGGATTCTTGGATCAGTTTTATGAGATTCTGCACAATTTGGGACAAGTAGAATTCAATGGGGTTGACTTCACTGCCTTCCAGATGCAGGGTCCAACCAAGAGTTGGTTGTAGGTTTATGAGTTGAGTCGACAATCAGGATCATCTCCTCTTACATGGGCTCAGTACTCCACGGTCCTTTTGGAGTAGTTTGTGCCAAACACTAGGAGAGAGGAACCGAAGAGGCAATTTGAGAACCTTCAATAGTGTTAGATGTCATTTACTGAGTATAAGATGATGTTTACAGAGTTTTCCCATCATGATACTACATTGATTCCTACTAAGGAGGAGAGAGTGAGGAGATTCATTGACGATCTTCACCACAACATTTGCCTTGCTGTGGCTAGAGAGACCGAGATCGGGACTTTATTTCACCAGGTGGTGGAGATATCACATCGTGTTGAGCACATCCGCATGGATACTAGGGAGATGATGCAAGGTAGGGACAAGAGGTCCTGACATTTAGGTAGCTTTAGGGGTGCCTTTTCTGGAGGCCAAGGTTGGTTTGGGAGAGGCTATTCTAGTAGGCTAGACTATCATTCACCACCACCCAGTTGAGGAGCTTTTGCAGGTCAGACTATCTTTATTTAGTGCACTTCCCACGATGAGTTCTTATCGCGCTCCATCTATTCAGGGTTCATCGGTATCGGGTTCCTATAGTGGATATTTTGGTTCATGGGGTTTGACTCAGGCCCCGCAGTCATTTCCGGTTAGAGGTTATTATGAGTGTAAAGAGTTGGGGCATGTCAGGAAATACTGCCCCCATCTTTGTAGAGGTCCAGTACGGTAGGGAGGTTATACTATGATTCTCACACGAGTTGCTACACAACCCGCTCAGCCAGCTCGTGGTGGAGATCATCCAGGACGTGGTTATCCTAGAGGGGGAGCTAAGTCCAGTGGAGGTCAGGCCAGATGCTATGCGTTCCCAGGGAGGACCGAGGGTGTTGATTCTGCTGTAGTGATTACAGGTTTGTTTCTGTGTGCCTCTAAGATTCTTCAATATTGCTTGATCCTGGCTCTACTAATTCATATATGTCATCATACTTTGCTTTTTGTTTAGATATGCCTGGTGATTCTCTTGATGCTCTTGTGCAAGTGTCTACACCTGTTGGTGATTCTATTATGGTGGATCGAGTTTATCGGTCATGTGTGGTCACTATTTGTGGTTTTGAGACGAGGACGAACTTCTTGTTGTTAGATATGATGGATTTTGATGTGACCTTGGGTATGGATTGGTTATCTCAAAACTATGTTATTCTTGCTTGTCACGCTAAGATTTTGATGTAGGCGATGCCGGGGTTGTTAAGGTTGGAGTAGAAGGGTTCTCTTGGTTGCCCTCCTAGCAGAGTTATCTCATTCTTGAAGACTCAATGTATGGTTGAGAAAGAATGTTTGGTTTATCTAGTTTTTGTCAGATAAGTTAGTGCTAATACTCCTACTATTGAGTCAGTTCCAGTAGTGAGAGAGTTTTTGGATGTGTTTCCTATAGACCTATCGGGCATGCCACTCAATAGAGATATTGATTTCGGCATTGATTTTATACCAGGAACTCAGCCTATTTCTATTCCACCGTATCGCATGGCTCCAGCTGAGTTGAAAGAATTGAAAGATCAGTTACAGGAGTTGCTAGATAAGGGGTTCATCAGGCCTAGTGTGTCACCTTAGGGTGCACCGGTGTTGATTGTTAAGAAAAAGAATGGGTCTATGAGAATGTGTATTGACTATCGGCGGTTGAACAAGGTGATCATCAAGAACATGTATCCACTGCCACTCATTGATGATTTGTTTGATCAACTTTAGGGTTCCAACATGTTCTCAAAGATTAACTTGAGGTCGGGGTATCACTAGTTGAAAATCAGGGCCTCGGACATCCCTAAGATTGCTTTTCGGACTCGTTATGGGCATTATGAGTTCTTGGTGATGTTGTTTAGTTGTAAGGGCACTCTGTTGAGGTGGTCGAATGAATGTGAGGAGAGCTTTTAGAAGCTCAAGTCAGCTTTGACTACAACTTGAGTATTGGTTTTGCCTTCAGGATTGGAGTCATATACGGTTTGTAATGCTTCGCGGGTTGGCATTGGGTGTATGTTGATGCATGATGGTAGGGTGATTGCCTACGCATCGTGCCATTTAAAGCCCCATGAGAAGAACTACCCGGTGCATGATTTGGAGTTAGCATCTATTATGCACGCGCTCAAGATTTGGAGGCATTACTTATATGGTGTGTCTTGTGAGGTGTATATGGATCATCAGAGTCTCCAACATCTGTTTAAACAAAAAGATTTGAATTTGAGGCAGCAGAGATGGTTTGATATGTTGAAAGATTATGATATCACCATTCTTTATCATCTAGGGAAGGCCAATATAGTAGCAGACAACTTGAGCAGAAAGGCGGAGAGTATAGGGAGTTTAACATTTATTCTAGCTGGGGAGAGGCCTTTGGCTATGGATGTTTAGGCTTTGGCCAAAATATTAGCGAGATTGGATATTTCGAATCCTAGCAGAGTCCTAGTTTGTGTTGTATCCCATTCATCTTTGTTTGATGCATTAATGCTCGTCAGTATGATGATCCCCATTTGCTTGTCCTTAGGGATACGGTACAACGAGGTGGTGCTAAGGAGGTGACTATTGGTGACAATGGTGCGTTGCGACTTCAGGGCCGGATTTGTGTTCCTAATATGGATGGTTTGAGAGACTTGATTCTTGAGGAGGCTCATAATTTGTTGTATTCTATTTATCCGGGTGCTTCAAAGATGTACCATGATTTGAAGCATCATTTAGTTGCAGAAGAGGAAGAAAGACATCATTGGGTATGTTGCTCGGTGTTTGAATTGTCAGCAGGTCAAGTATGAGCATCAGCGACCTGGTGGTATACTTTAGAAGATTAAGATACAGTACAGGAAGTGGGAGCGCATCACTATAGATGTTATGGTAGGGTTGCCACAAACATTGTGGAGATTTGACGTTGTTTGGGTCATTGTGGACAAAAGGACCAAGCCTGCATATTTCATTACAGTCATGAGTTCCCACACTTCAGAGCAGTTGGTTAAGATCTACATCCGGATGATTGTTCGCTTGCATGGTGTACTTGTTTCTATCATCTCATATCACGGAGCTCAGTTTACTTCGCATTTTTGGAGGGCTGTTCAGCGTGGGGTTGGGCACGTTAGTTGAGTTGAGCACTACATTCCACCCTCAGATAGACGGGTAGTCCGAGCGGACCATTCAGATTTTGGAGGATATGTTGAGGGCCTGTGTTATAGATTTTGGAGACCAGTGCGATCAACTTCTTCCATTAGCGGAGTTTGCATACAATAACAACTATTAGTCCGGTATCTAGATGGCTCTGTATGAGACCTTATATGGGAGGCAATGTCACTTTTTGGTTAGTTGGTTTGAGCCTGGCGAGGCTAGGATATCGGGCACAAATTTTGTTTGCGATGCCTTGGAGAAGGTGAAATTGATTCAGGAGTGGCTTCGTATAACGCAATCCAAGCAGAAAAGTTATGATGACAGGAAGGTTCGTGATGTGGATTTCATAGAAGGCGAGAAGGTTGTTCTTTGAGTTTTGCCTAAGAAGGGCATGACGAGATTTGGGAAGAAGGGCAAGTTGAGCCCTCGATATATTGGTCCTTTCGAGGTGTTGGAGATAGTTGGTGAGGTTGCCTACAGACTTTCCATGCTACCCAACTTATTGGGAGCTCATATGATGTTTCATGTTTCTATGCTTCAGAAGTACTATGAGGATCCATCACATATGTTGGATTTCATCTCGGTGCAGTTGGACAAGGATTTGACTTATGATGAGGAGCCGATGGCAATTTTGGATAAGTGACGGAAGGCTATAATCTCGTGTTTTAGTCACTTATTGCACTCTAATTCACTACACTTTATTTGTGTTTGAGTTGTAATTGGTCGTGTTTTGCACTTATTGTGTGTTTTATGCCTTATAGGAGTATGTTTGAGCTATATAGATGTTGTGGAGCTAATTCGAGCTATTTGGAGCTTTGAAGTCTAAGTAAAATCCCAAGGGATTAAGCCGGGATCGTGTTCGGGGGTTGAGGACCAAGTCTGGATGTCAAAAATTAAGTAAAATCCGTACTCTGAGAAAACTTCACAACCGCGGCGCGTAGTCTGCGGCGGATGCCCAAATCCTATTGCCTGTCGATTGTTGAGGTCTTTGGATTTTCCCACTAATGCCCTGCATGGCGCGTCACCCCATGCGACGCGCCTGTGTAATGTTTACAGAGCCAATGTCCTATTTCAGCTAGGAGAAGGTGGTTTCATTTGGGCCTGACCCTACTTGGTATAAATACATGGAATAACGTTATTTTTTGAAATTTTGACATACTTTGACCTAAGGAGGCTAAGGAGGAGTTGGAAGCACACAAGCACGAGGATTTCATCATTCCTTCCTCACTCAAGACCCGAGTTTTGATCGAATCTATGTGATCCTATACTTTAATTATATTTGTGGTGAATTTCTCCATAATTATGGAGTAGTTCCTTTTAAGGTTTGATGAATTTGGTGTATTGATGATTGTTTGTGCATTATAACTCTAGTTTTATGTATTGAAGCGTTTTTGAATGATTTAATTGTTGCA